>NW_026571153.1:32000784-32047354 GCF_026225935.1 Boleophthalmus pectinirostris
TATGAACAGGGTTGCCTATCCACAGATCTGACGTGTAATGTAGCCTATAGTTGTCTATCTTGAGATAAATAGGTTTACTCGATACTGTGGAACATTCTCGACAAAACAATAACATCTCCATGGAGACAAGCAGGTGAAAAGTTGCACCTATAAATAACTCAATTTTATATTTTATATTTAAAACCTCGCAGTATCCACTAGGGGTGTAATGGTACACAAAAAACACAGTTCAGTACGTATCTCGGTTTTGAGGTCGTAGTTCGGTTCATTTTCGGTACAGTTCATTTTTGCTTGTTGTTTATTTGTGTGTTTATTAAACCAACAATTTGTTTTAACATCATCAGTGTTGGGGAGTAACAGATTACATGTACCAGAGTTACGTAATCAGAGTACTAATTATGAGTAATTGTATTCGGTTACAGTTACAGTTACTTGGTTTAAATAAATGGATTACACAGAGGTATATTCCTGTTTTCACATTCTGGACTATATCCCTTTTTTCTTTCTTTTTTTTTCGTAATTCCACTCATTGCCGGACACTAAACCAGGTCTAAACCAGGTCTAAACCAGGTCTAAACCAGGACTAAACCAGGACTAAAACAGGTCTAAACCAGGTCTAAACCGAGTCTAAACCAGGTCTAAACCAGGTCTAAACCAGGCCCATACAATGTCTAAATCAGGTCTAAGACCAGGTCTAAACTAGGTCTAAACTAGGACTAAACCAGGACTAAACCAGGACTGAAGCAGGACTGAAACCAGGTCTAAACTATGTCTCAAACAGGATTTAACAAGACTAAACTTCTTCTATCAATACTATTTGTAATTTGGTTCAGTAAAGTCTGGGCTTTTTATTGTCTTTTAGCAGAGAAAACATCTTATGTTATGATAACCGAGTATTTGCTTCTCTACAGCAAATCAAGTAATCCAAAGTATTCAGATTATGTTACTCGTTTTAAGTAATTTAATGGATTCCGTTACAAACTACATTTTGGGGTATGTAATCTGTAATCTGTAGGGGAATACATTTTAAAAGTAAACTTCCCAACACTTAACATTATACAAATGGGAAAATAAAATACATGCAAAGTGCTGTTTGGTAATACTAGTGAGTTACATAAAATATTCTCAAATAAGCAACAAATGTATGAAATATGATTAAAAAAAAAAATAAATTCCTTGTAAACAGTAAACAAAACGTTTACTCAATTTTCATATTTTTGACCAGAAAAAACAACTTGCCCACAGTGTCTGCAGTAAGTGCAGATCTGCTGGCAGGGAAGGGGGCGGGGATGGAGATTTCGTGCCAGCAAAAGGTTAAAGTGAGGACTGTGGCGGGGGACCATAGTTTTGTGAGGATTTACGTGGTTTGGAGAGACGTAGTCAAGGCGGGGGGCAACTGTTGTGAAGGTGGCCGCCCTAACTATAAAGCGCTGTGGGAAACACTGCCACCGCAATCATGGCCGAGTTCCGAAAGAACAAAAATGTGGCTGTTTGCTGCAGGTGTTCTGTTACGACCCAGAAAAATGAGTCTCAACATATTTATCAAAGGACAAGGAGACCAAATGAAAGGTTAAAGTTCTTTTATTTTTTTTTCTTAGTGTAGAGATGTTTTAACCCCAAAAAAGAAACCCTTAACCCGTGCCCAAACCAAGAAAGTAACAAGAAAGTAACAAAAGAAAGGTGGACCTGATGAGCTGGCCAAAAAGAACAAAAGGGTGCGACACCGGGCCAACCCCATACAGGGCTGTAGGAGCCGGTGCCAGCACCTGTAACTAAAGACAAAAAAAACCCCAACAACCTAAACCCAACAGAAAAGCGAAAACAGAACAGCCGGTCCCACAAGGTCAAAACAAAAGGCTAATGACTAACAAAAAGCTACCCAATGGAGCAGGGGAGCCAGCAGGGCGGCTCCCAGCGCGAGGCGTGACGCTCCGGTACCTGCGGCGGCGGCGGACGAGGAGGAGAGAGAGAGAGAGAGAGGCGGCGCTGGGCTCGCGCATTTAAGGCCTCCTGCCAGGAAATACAAAACAAAACTAGGCAGAAATGCTTACAAAAAATATAAACAACAAAAAGAAAACAGGGAAAAACCAAAAAGTGCCCAAACGTAACATGTTCCAACCAGTAGGAGCAGGTAGAGGGCGCTCTTGGAAAAAAGGATCAAAACTAAAACACAACGGATTCCAGGCACTCCAAAAAAGTAGAAAGTAAAAAAAATCGCACGAGGAAAAATATAGTTAAAAGGCCTTTATTTGAATGGCCAAAGCCGACATGTTTCGACCTTAACTGGTCTTCATCAGGGCATGGACGAGTTTCCTTGTGAATATTAAAGAGCCGATCCTTCCGTGTAGCTGCACATGTAGTGGTGGAATATGAACACTCAGAAATTGCGCGAAGTCACTCGTGCACAGCCCTGCACCGAATCTCCTGGTCGATAACGGTTTCTCCGATCTTCTCGTCTTTGGAGCCATTTGCAGGTCCTTCTCCAGAGGCAGGGAGCAGCTCAACTCAAACATCCTAAACAGAGAAAGACATGGACAAATCTGCAATTAAAATCATGATGTAGGCCTAGTTTTTGACAGTTAAAGCTGCATCATGTAACTTTTCTAGTGTAGAGTCCACCACCTGCTTGTAGCAAAGGAGCCTGAAATAATCCAGTGTTTTTATTACACCAAATGGATTCTTGTGAGCTGTGTCATATTATAATGTTGTTACTTCCTCAAAAACATACCTGGAGTTGTGTCTTGTTTCATTATTAATCTACATCCAAACCTCAAAATGATCTGTTCCACCTTGTGATGTCATGTAGTGGAAGTTTTCAAGTTAACAGCTACCATATTTTCTGCACTATCGGACGCTCTGGATTATAAGCTGCACTGTCATTGAATGGTCTATTTTTAAACTTTTTTCACATATAAACCGCACTGACTATAAGGCGCATTAAACGAAACACAACAGTTAGATAAGTCAGTCAAACTTTATTTAACACATTCACAATAACTCTCAACTTTATTCAATTGTAAAGCGTAAAAAAAAAAAACTGTCTGAGACGCTAAATTGTTCGTGTATTCACAATAAGTCATAATAGTTCAAACAGTTGGGTGATTACAGCGTCCAGCACGTCCACATCCCTCTCATCACGATCCATTGGCGGCACGGTGGCTAAGTGGCTAGCACTCATGCCTCACAGCAAGAAGGCTCTGGGTTCAGTCCCCGGGTCGCCCGGGCCTTTCTGTGTGGAGTTTGTATGTTTTCCTCCATCAACCCAAAACATGCTGCAGGTCTCCAAGAACAGTTGATAGTCAAGGTCAGTTAAATACAATCAATTCAATCATTGTGTGTCCTTAGGCAAGACACTTCACCCACATTGCCTAGTATGAAAGTGGCGTGTGAGTGTGTGAGTGGTGGTGGTGGTCGGAGGGACCAGTGGCGCCGAGTGGCATGGCAGGGCAGCTGTGGCTACAACAGTATCTTACCATCACCAGGTGTGGAGTGAATGAATAATGTTGAATAATGCTCTGTGAAATGCCTTTGGGGACAAACATGTCTGTGAAAAGCGCTATAGAAATAAAGACTTACTAAGTGTGCTCTATAGTGCGGAAAATATGGTACTTTTTTCCTTTACTGCTGAAATGAAACAAAAGATATGTTTGTGATGAGGAAACATTATAGCTTTGATCAGAAATAGCGTCCCTTTTGACATCTAAAGTTCTCAAAAAGTCTATGGAAAAATGAATGAAAAATGTACCTCCTGAACCAGAGTGGACTTTGAAATGGGAGGGAGTGAAGATCTCCATTGTACATTTTCTTGAGCGTGACTGTTAAAATCTGCTGGACTCTGGTCAGCTAAAGGACATGACTCCAGACTTCTCCCAAACACCAGGTCATTGTCCTCATCCGACTTACAGCCATGTTTAAACAGTCCATTTTACGATCCGTTTTTATATTCTGATCTCTGTTATAATGTTGTTTCCTCACCACAAACAGACCTTAGACTTAGACTTTATTACTCGACAAGGGAAATGACTTGGACACAGTAGCTCACACATCACAATATATTATAATAACAAAGAGTAAAAAAAAAAACAAATGGTAAAAAAAAATAAAAATCAAGATGAGTAGCAATACAAAAAAATAAAATAGCAAGTTATTAGACGTTGTAAGGAAAACAGTGCAAAGATGATGTGATGATTGACAGAAACGGGCTTATCTGTTACATAAGGGTGAGTCGTTGTACAGTTGTAGGGAGTATTATCTGTAGTACATAAGTGAGTCTGTACATAAGTCTGTTACATAAGGGTGAGTCGTTGTACAGTTGTAGGGAGTATTATCTGTTACATAAGGGTGAGTCGTTGTACAGTTGTAGGGAGTATTATCTGTTACATAAGGGTGAGTCGTTGTACAGTTGTAGGGAGCATTATCTGTTACATAAGGGTGAGTCGTTGTACAGTTGTAGGAAGTATTATGTGAGTTATAGTACAGTTGTAGGGAGTATTATTTGTTACATAAAGGTGAGTTGTTGTATAGTTGTAGGGAGTATTATCCATTACATAAAGGTGAGTTGTTGTACAGTTGTAGGGAGTATTATCCGTTACATAAGGGTGAGTTGTACACTTGTGGGGAGTATTATCTGTCCATCTATAGTCTGGTGCAGTGGATGAGTTGTTGTACAGTTGTTGGAAGTATTATCTGTTACATAAGGGTGAGTTGTTGTACAGTTGTAGGGAGTATTATCTATTACATAAGGGTGAGTTGTATAGTTGTAGGGAGTATTATCTGTCCCTCTATAGTCCGGTGCAGTGAGTGAGCAGCAGTGTCCATGATGGAGAGCAGTTTGTCCAGTGTTTGTCAAGTTTGTCAATCCGCCCAATGTCCCTTTTAGCGGCGCTGCCCTCCCAGCCAGGGCCGGGCATGTCCTGAGCACAAATATTTAAAAACGAAACCTCAGTCAACAAAACGAGCTCTTAAAAGGACGTGCGCTGGCTCAGGTACAGGTGAAGAATGTCTGAATTGTAAGTGAGGCCCAACAGCTGAACAGTGAGTGAACAGTGACATCTAGTGGTCACAAGTAGCAACACGATTGCACTCTTATTACAATGTGTGGTGCTCTGAGTCTGTAAAATTTAAAAACACAAACTTTCAAAATACACAATATGAAGATATATTTGGACAAGATTAGCAGATAACCAGGCAGTATTTGTTTTAAGAATTTTGGATTTTCATCATTAAAGGTGCATCGTGTTACTTTTTTGGTCAAATCCATCAAATGCTTTTCTCCATAGAGATTTTATTGCTTTGTCTGGAATGTTTCACAGTATGGTATTAAACCTTTCTATCACCATGGAGACCAAACCAGGCAAAGTTACAGGTCAGATCTGTGGAGAAGCGACCCCACTCACAGTCACAGGGTAGTCTTAAAAAGGTCTTAAATTTCATGTTCCTAAATAAAGGCCTTAAAAAGTCTTAAATTCTGTTGTTCAGGTCTTTTTTTTTTTTTTTTTTCTAAAGGTCTTAAATTTCACTAGCCTATTTTTTGTATACTCAACTGGGCTGCAGTGCAATGTTCAATGGAGGGAGGAAAACAACAACAACAACAACAATGTGAAATCAAGTAACATGAAGGAATGTCTAATTTGGAATATGTATGAACAATACTTAGTTGGTCTCGTTAGAATGTTATAAATGTTTTTTGGCCATTTTACAAGCAACGCATCCTACTATAAATGAGTTCTGAATGAGATTTATAAAAAATCTTAATCAGAATTTATTTGTCATTTCAGTATAAAAATACACAGAAACAAAATACTGCAGGTGAACAGCAGCATAGATAATAATAAGAATAAATAGTTAAAATATTGTAAGTCAAATACAGTCTTTAAAAAACACAGTACCCACCCGCCCCACAAAAACAAAAAACAAAAAAACAAACTTGAAAGTATTTTTTGTTGTTTAAAGCAGTGAGTAATGGTCATTATTAGAGTTTGATCTGATGTTTTTCGCTCACATAATGGGTGTGATGTTGGTCTTAATTTTTATTTTAAAAAGGTCTTAAAAAGGTCTTAAATTTGGGGTAGTCAAACCTGAGGATACCCTGCAGTCAGGATGTCTGTTTTTCTAGGTATTTTTAAGCTGTAAAACCACCTTTAATTAATTAATTAATTAATTAATTAAGATAGAGTTGCTTAAAGTTATACTGTGGAACATTCCAGGCAGAGCGATGACATCTCCATAGAAACGAGCAACAAAAAAGTTACATAGTGCAGGTATGTATTTTTGGATCCACTGAACCAAACTGATCTTCAAGTACGGGTCACACTGGGGTCAAACAAATAAATATGAATAAATAAATTGTTTACGAAAATTATAGAAATTATTTTGTGCATTCAGTGTAATTAGTTTGCATTTTTATGTGTCATTTAGCTGACAATAAAATAGAATAAATCTTTAGGGCCTGTTTACATGAGGACACTTGTGGGTAAAAACAAGAAAATATTTTACTGGAAGTGCCTTTCGTTTACATCAGGGGTGCTCACACTTTTTCAGCATGTGAGCTACTTACAAAATGACCAAGTCAAAATGATCGACCTAATACAAAGCCAAACAAACTGCACTGAAACACTCTGTGCCCCTTTTTTGGACCCTCACCCACAGTTTGAGAACCCTTCTTTAAGAGAACTTCCTCTGGCACTTTACACAAACTGTGAAAAAAGTGAAGATTTTTAAACCTGTTTTTTAAAGTTCCAAACTGGAGTTTCATTCTTTCTGGTTTTGCAGTGATATTTACCAGCCTCTGCACGTTTACCAAACCAAACGCACATCGTGACAAACACAGATGCATTTGTGCACTTTTGTTAGACAAACTTCAGCCAAATGTGGCAGTAGTTCTGTTCTGTAGATCCGCTCTATGCTGTAGACCTGCTTTGTGCCAACACTGGAACACAAATTTAGACTGGTTTTTGCTTCACGTTTGGTCTTGCTCTTCTAATCAGCCGCACTGTGGGAGGGGCTTGTGTTCGCTGTACGCAGGAAGGAGCGAGAGCGTGAAAAGGCGAGGGGCGGCGTGCTGACGTGAGGCAGATGGACAGGTAGGATGTTTAGGAAGTTGAACCTGCCCTGTGATGCACGCTGGTACACGAGGGCACACGCTGTCGCAGACGAGCCGTGCATAGGGAGCGTGTGTGTTTGTGATGTGCCGTAGAGTCTCCGCGGGTTTCAAATGAGCGCACAGGCTGCACTGAGACGCCCCACACGCTCCTGCACCCGCTACAAGTTTATTACCAACAGCAGCGGCCGGAATGAAATATGATCACACTTGTTGAGTGTCAGACCTCGAGTGAGAGACAAGACCGAGTCCAAACGCGATCGAGTCTGAGACGAGTTCTAAGACACGGTGATCTACCCACACGACCTTGGCGATCGACTGGTAGATCGCGATCGACGTATTGCGCACCCCTGGTTTAGACGGTGACGGCGTTTTTGGGGCTTAAAAACGCAAAAATCTGAAACCAAAACCATCCTCCAGAGTGGAAAAGTTGAATATGCTCCACTGTAGCGTTTCCGTCTACATTGCCCAAGACGCAAAATTCTGGTCAGATCTGCTCAGGTCGCGTACACTTTTATGTCACATTCATACAGTACGCAGAAACAAACATGCGTCGGATCTTCAAGTTGCTCTGGTAGCTCTAATAAACTTACAGGAGGCTCCCAACAAATGTACAGAATGTGCAGAGATACTATTAGTGAACAGAGAAGGATCTGCAATCACCTCTGTGAAGTTCTGGATGCACCAGGTCGTTGCAGGCGAGTCAGACGGATATGGACAAGACCTGGAGAACCAGTCGATTGTGGGACATCTTTGAGCTTGATTATAGACACATTTAAGACCCGTTTTGTGTGTGTTAAATCTAAAACCTGCGATTCTCCAGGCCGATAACGGTTTCTCCGATCTTCTCGTCTTTGGAGCCATTTGCAGGTCCTTCTCCAGAGGCAGTGAGCAGCTCAACTCAAACATCCTAAACAGAGGAAGACATGGAAAAGTCTGCAATTAAAATCATGATGTAGGCCTAGTTTTTGACAGTTAAAGCTGCATCATTTAACTTTTCTAGTTTAGAGTCCACCACCTGCTTTATTTTATTACACCAAATGGATTCTTGTGAGCTTTGTCATATTATAATGTTGTTACTTCCTCAAAAACATACCTGGAGTTGTGTCTTGTTTAATTATTAATCTACATCCAAACCTCAAAATGATCTGTTCCACTTTGTGATGTCATGTAGTGGAAGTTTTCAAGTTAACAGCTACCTTTTTCCTTTACTTCAGTAGAGATTTCAGTGCTAAAATTACCAGCATTGGAACCGGTCGATGGTGGGACAATTTTGTGGAAGGAGTAGCTGATGAAAATGCATGCTGTGAAAACTTTTGTCCAAAGATGCCCTTGTTGTTTTAAGTGCATGCATACACAATCAAATTCCGTACACTTTTGCATAACCGTAGACATGCAGATTTCCTCCCGTAAACATAGCCTGAGTAGAGTATGTTTAAGGGATGGGTATTTAAACAGCAAAGTACACATACAAATTGTTCGCTGCAAACTCGGGATGATTTCTTAGACAGTCAAAGGTTTCCTTTTTCATCTTTCCTGTGGATCAATCCTGCCCATCACTTTCGCCTTTCACTATTTTTCAATTCTGTTGGGAAGGGAAACAGGTTTAACAGAGGTTTGCAGTCACACACATCTGATTCTCTTTTGCATTTATGGAGTTCGCAAACTTCCGAAGCCCATTTCTCAAGCTGTTTTCCGCTGTTAGGATCCAACAACCACACAATTACGATGTCTTAATCCCCAAACTAAAATATGACAATATCAGAACCAGAAACAAAAGTGATATGGTTCAAAAGACTAGAAAAGACTGACTTTGTCAATAGACACATCCCACTGGGAAAACAAACATGGAGGTTTGATGATCACTTTTTCAGAAAATCCTTCCCAGTATGAACTGCACAATGTCTGGAAGTCCGAAATTCGTGATGCATCTATTGCTGTGCTGCATGAAGTAAAGTTCTCACTAAATAGTGCAAAATTATAAACCTTGTATAACTCTTTAATTGCACCATATCTTATAGACTGTGTGGACATATCGGGGTCAACATGTAAAACTTACCTACAGCCACTATTTATTATTGTATATATATATATATTATATATTATATTATTATTTACAGAAAAGGACATTGAGAATTATCACCAAGTGTCGTTATAGACAACCCAACCCATTATTTGTTCAACTTAAAGTGTTGAAAATGCAGGATATTGTTGACTTAAATATCCTCAAAGTCGTGTATAAAGCAAAGTGCAGTGTCACCTGTAAATATTCAAAGACTGTTTGAGATAAGAACAAGCCACTACAATTTAAAAGGAACTTACATGTTAAAAAAAAAATAAAATAAAAAAAATAAATTCAGAACCAAGGTTATAGAGTGGAACATTACTGTGAAAGGAGTTTATTTATGGAATAGTCTTGACATAGAATGATGGCATTTTAAAAATACATAAAATCCAGTGCAATATGTATGTATGTATGAAAAAGACAGGTTGTTGTGCATAAAAATGATGATCCATGTTTGCAATTGATAAATAATTGTGCCTGAACTGAAATGTACTGATTTGAAATGTTTTAAAGTGACTATCGGTGTTAATGTTTTGTCTGGAAAAGGGAAAAGGAGGCAGAGAACATAAGATGACTCTTCTTTCTTCTATTTTCATTCATTTCTTGTGTGTTTGATGTTGTGACACAGTTGATTTCTTTTTATACTTTATGATAACACACTGTTCTAACACAGGACACATATTATTCTAAGTGCACCTGTCTGACCAGTGCACCTGTCTGACCAGTGCACCTGTCTGTCCAGTGCACCTGTCAGACCAGTGCACTGTTGTTGTTCGTATGTCTTCATAAATGTACATTGTGTGTAGTAAGTGCATTATACATGTGTAAAGCGGTCATACGTCACTGAAATGGTTTCTAGATGCATTATAATATCGTAACTTCTGGACTATAAGCCGCTACTTTTTTCTCACACTTTGAATCCTGAGGCTAATAAAAATGATACAGGAAATATATGGACGGATTCTTTGTTTGGCACATTGTCCATTTATATATACGGTCTATGGTTTGGTAACGGAGAGGATACATGTGCAGCCTGAGTGCAGAAAACACTGCTGCGATATTGTCAGTGCACTCAAATAGTTTATCTCTATGTGATAAAATAAGTTATGATGCTAAATGAATATTAGCGAGAGGGATACGTCTTACCCGTCTGTGTAAATGATGAGAAGAAACTCAAACTTAGTAGCTGGACATCCACTCACACCTTATGGATAGAACTAGCCCCGCCCCTGAGAGAGTCTGAAATCTGCTGAAATCCTCCAAGACACTGACACGATACAGACAGAACAGCTGCAGGAGACATTTACAGTAGAGGGTGGGGGGAGACGAGGGTGATGCACCGAGGAAGTTTTGAACAATAATTTTATGCTTCATGCACACACCCTCCTCATGGAAAACAAAGAAATGCAGATGAAGCAGATTTTAATTTGACAGTGATTGATGTGTCTGTGGAAGAAGGAAACAGAGCTGCTGCACGTGAGCTCGACATCAGTGAGTCGATGGTGACACGTTGGCGGCGACAGCGTGATGAACTGACTCAATGCAAAAAGACGACTAAAGCTTTCAGAGGCGATTAAGGCAGATGTCTCTTGATAATGTTCTTGAAGATGTGGACATCTGCAGCTTATATGCAGGTGCAGCCTATTTATGTACAATGTTCAAATTTTGTTCAAATTTCATTGATGCATCTCAAGGGTCCAGAAAATGCGGTACTTACAAATAACAACAGTTCTGTAGGCTCAGCTTCTATAAATAAGTACAGAAGTAGAGACAAACAGCTCACAAATAGCCCTGTTTGTACAAATAAGTAAGTAAGACTTTATTTATAGAGCACCTTCTACAGATAAATAATCACAAAGTGCTTTACAGAGTGCAATAAACCACATGTACAAGAACAGGAGAATTACATACACAATCAACCAAAACTCGTCTAAACAGCAGTGTCTTGTGCTGCTGCCGGGTCTTTGGGACCATCAAGAGGCCCTGACCTGAGGCCTGGAGGGTGCAACCTGAGGTGTAGGGACACGGTAACTCCCTGATGTACCGGAGCGCCTGTCCATTTAGAGCTTAGAGCTTAAGTTAAAACCATGAAGCCAGTGCAGTGAAGATAAAACTGGAGTGATTTGTGTTCGCCTGCTCGCTCCTGTTAAAAACCCTGCAGCTGTGTTTTATAGTGTGTATACAGTCCAATAAACAAATAAATAAAAAAACTTTTTTTTCTTTTGATATTTGGAGGAAATATAGAGGAAATATGAATTTGGACATTGTTTTTTGTTTTTTTTTGTTTGTTTTGTTTTTTTTGAGGGGGGGGGGGGTTGTGAATATATATATGTGTGTGTGTGTGTGTGTGTGTATAATATATATATATAAGTCTGTTCTTCTGTTCCTCTGTCCTGTCCCCCTGTGTGTAAATGAGCCGCTCTGTTTGTTCACTTTGTTTCTCTTGTAATATTCGTCATCAGAAAAGTCACATGTTCCAGACTGACCCCAGAGTGTTTGGAGTCAGTGCCGCGCCTCATTCATTTGTACAATTACCCCTGCTGCCAGTCTCCACGCCAACACCACGAACTGCACCAGTGTGTGTGGATGGATCATATCTGAGTGTCTGTGAACCTGTGTGAATCTGTGTGTGGGTGTGTGCCTGTAGTAGCAGTAGCAGTAGCAGAAGTAGTAGTAGTAGTAGTAGTAGTAGTTGTAGTAGTAGTTGTAGTAGTAGGGTGACCAAACGTCTGTTTTCCCCAGACATGTCTGTTTTTCACGTCCTGTCCTGGCCATCCAGGTTGTTTTTTGTTTTTTTTTAATAAAGTGATGCAAATGTCATGATCATGTTCTTGATCTTTCATTGGGCCGTTAAATTGAGCATCTCTCATAGCTCTCTGTGCACTCAGAAGGAGCGAGCAGACACAAACAGTCGGTCTTCTTACATGCCTTGATTAGCATGCCTAACTTGTACAAGAAATTCCCGATTTACGTCCCGTTTGGGACAAGTAGGAGCCATGTGCACAGTGTACAAAGCCTGGTGAGAGTAGCTCAGTGTTGATGACGAGGCCCCACTCCCCGCCCCCCGACATGGTGTCCTGGTTTTGACAAATGGAAATATGGTCACCCTAAGTAGTAGTAGTAGTAGTAGTAGCAGTAGATGGCATCATGTTTGAGTGTCCCTGGGTGTGAACCTGTGTGTGTGTGCCCGTGCACCAGACACCACAATAACATGTCCCTGGAGAAAAGCAGGTGGCAGACCCTCCGCGAGAAAAGTTACACAAAGCTCCAGATTGGCTCCTGTGACTGCCAACGTCAGTGAGCTTCATTTGACTGAACGCTGCGGTGACGTCACACTCTCTTCTTCTACACGCTCTGTACGGAGCGACTCCAGACGTGGGAATAAAAGCTGCTGTTGTGGGTCGTCTCCGCAGCTGCCCTTTTGGTCTCTGGACTTTTGGACCTCACTTCACTTCAAGTTCAGCTCGAAGTCTCACGTCACTGTGAAAAACTCACCTCACTCCAACGCTGATGTGGGAAAAGAGAAAGACAAGAGGAGGATGGAGACAGACAGAGAAAGAGAGTGAGAGGAAGGGAAAGCAGAAACGGGGACTAAAGGAGATGTGACCCAACCGAAGACGTAATGAATAGATGCATCATGAATTTCTGACTTCCAGACATTGTGCAATGCATACTGGGAAGGATTTTCCAAAAAGCCATGTTTGTTTTAACCAGTAGGATGCATCTGTTGACAAAGTCAGTCTTTTCTAGTCTTTTGAACCATATCACTTTTGTTTCTGGTTCTGATATTGTCATATTAGTAGTAGTAGTAGCAGTAGCTGTAGCAGTAGTAATCATAGTAGTAGTAGTAGTAGTAGTAGTAATCGTAGTAGTAGTAGTAGTAGTAGTAGTAGTAGTAGTAGTAGTAGTAGTAGTAGTAGTCGTAGTAGTAGTAGTAGTAGTAGTAGTAGTAGTAGTAGTAGTAGTAGTAGTAGTAGTAGTAGTAGTAGTAGTAGTAGTAGTAGTAGTAGTAGTAGCAGAAGTAGTAGTAGCAGTAGTAGTAGTAGCAGTAGTTATAATAGCAGTAGTAGGAGCAGGAGTAACCATGTAGTAGCAGAGGTTGTAGCAATAGTAATCATAGTAGTTGTAGTAGTAGTAGCAATAGCAGCAGTAGTAGTAGTAGTAACAGTAATAACAGTAGTAGTAGCAGGAGTAATCATAGTAGTAGCAGTAGCTGCAACAGTAGTAATCATAGTGGTAGTAGTAGTAGTAGTAGTAGCAGTAGTAGCAGCAGTAGTAGTAGTTGCAGTAGTAGTAATAGGAGTAGAAGTAGTAAAAGTAGAAGAAGTAGTAGCAGTGGTAGTAGTAGCAGTAGTAGTAGTAGTAGTAGTAGCAGTAGTTAAAATAGCAGTAGTAGCAGCAGCAGCAGTAGTAGTAGCAGTAGTAATAGGAGTAGAAGTAGTAGTAGTAGTAGAAGTAGTAGCAGTAGGAGGAGCAGTAGTAGCGGTAGCAGTAGTAGTAGCAGTCATAACAGTAGTAGCAGCAGTAGTTGTAGCAATAATAGTAGTAGTAGTAGCAGTAGTAGCAGCAGTAGTAGTAGTTGCAGTAGTAGTAATAGGAGTAGAAGTAGTAAAAGTAGTAGAAGTAGTAGCAGTGGTAGTAGTAGTAGTAGTAGCAGTAGTAGTAGCAGTAGTTATAATAGTAGCAGTAGCAGTAGTAGAAGTAGTAGTAGTAGTAGTAGTAGTAGTAGTAGTAGTAGTAGTAGTAGTAGTAGCAGTAGTTAAATTAGCAGTAGTAGCAGCAGCAGCAGTAGTAGTAGCAGTAGTAATAGGAGTAGAAGTAGTAGTAGTAGTAGAAGTAGTAGCAGTAGGAGGAGTAGTAGTAGCGGTAGCAGTAGTAGTAGCAGTCATAACAGTAGTAGCAGCAGTAGTTGTAGCAATAATAGTAGTAGTAGTAGTAGTAGTAGTAGCAGTACCAGTAACAGTAGTAGTAGCAGGAGTAAACACAGTAGTAGCAGTAGTAGTCATAGTAGCCATAGTAATCATCGTAGTAGTAGTAGTTATAGTAGCAGCAGTAGAACTACTAGTAGTAGTAGCAGTAGCAGTAGTAGTGATAGTAGTAATCATCTTGAACGTGTCCAGTCTTTCTCTTTGTCTCCAGTTGAAGCGTAAAACACCAAAGGATTCACAATAAAGCTGCACTGTGTAACTTTTCCGTTGGGTCCGTCACCTGCTTGTTTCTGTGGAGATGTCATTGCTCTACCTGGAATGTTCCACAGTATGACATTAAACAGCTTTGCCTTACTTTTATTCAATTACAGGTAGTTTTATAAAATGTGTTTTTTAAATCCATTTTGTTTTTTTGGGGTTTTTTTCTTGGGTTTTCGGACTATTCTAAAACTTTTTTTTACAATGTTTTTGTCACCACGGTAACTCCTAAACATTCCACTATTAGAGATACACGTAGAACACCCCCGTCACGATGTCACCGCAAAGTACGACCCGGTAAATACATGAATGAATCAAAAACATAAAAACACAAACCAAGTGACCTTCTAACTTCCTTTTAACTTCATCATTAAACCCTCTTTCTCGCCGCTGCCCCCTCTGTCGGGTCACGATCACTGCGCCGTAAACGTTCTAAACCGAAGCACTTCCTGTCTGTTCCTTACTTTGGGCACCATGGCGACGCAGCGCTGGGCCCAAATCACAGTTTAAGGTCAGTTTTTACGGCTCTGACCACATGGAAATGCCAGTCTTGGACCTCACCAGTGAACATGGAGGTGAAAGAGAAAGACTGTATTGAAGTTTGAACCAGAATCTTCCACTGGCGAGTATTAAGTGTGGGACATATTTATTAGTATTCGAGACAGAGCGACATTACCAGGATTAAAACGACTTAAGCCAAGGTTTAAAGGGCCAAATGCAGACTCTGAGGCCCCATTGACTCTTGTTTGAGTATCTTGGCGTTTCACACGTAGGGCGCGTCTAGTTTCTCTTTCCTCGCTTCCTTCTCCTCGATTTTGGAGGAAACGGGTGAGGAAGTCTCGCCTGCAGAGGAGACAAAGCGAGGAGAGAGGATCGAAACTCCTCACTGAGACCAATAAAGTTTGATTCTTTTCTCCGATGCCCGCTCCTGAAGCCTTCCTCGTGTTTACTCCTTCCTTCTGTGGTTTTCTTCGGAACGCCGCTTAATACGTTGGACTGATGGCTGAAAAATGGAAGATAGAGGAGAGAAATCAAGAAGGAGAGAAGGAAGCGAAGAAAGAAAATATGAAAAGTGTGAAGAAGTGGACTGAGAGAGCTTGATTTCATCCATAGGCTTCAGCTCCAGTCAAATGAAGCTCATCGAGGCCTGCATTTGTAGGAGTGAATTTGGAGACAGATCCACGTGAGGAACAGGAGTTTATTTACGTGGAAAAAAAAGTTAAATAAAAACACCAGGATCAGTAAAATGCACATAGAATGCAGCAGACTTATTTTTAGCTGCTTATACAATTTTTACAAAATCACAACTAATGAGAATATCATGAAAAAGTTCAATATTTTTTGTCTCTCATTGGAGATAGTCAAACTCATAGATTACATAGGGTATAGGTGTGCAATTTTTCTGGAGAAGGTCCACAGCCTGTTTCTCTCTGCGGAGATATTATTGCTTTGGTTCAAATTGTTCGAATGCGGCCAGACTGGATTTGAGGGTCTAGGCTGCAGCTGTTCTTACCTGTCGTTCCGTGGCGCTGCGCTGGTGGACTATTTAAGCGCTCTCTTCTCCGTCGTTCCCCGTTTTGCTCACATGCTCTTCCAGGCCTTTCCTGGTGGCCGCTCTGTCCTTCAGCTCAGGTAAATTCCAATTCGTAAGCTCCCATACACGTTACATCAGTCCCTCGCTCCATTGTAGCACGTAGTGTGCGCTTTGATCTCTTTCGACAGGTAAGGCACGCCCGATACTTCTCCATTCATTCATCCATGCCCAAATTCTTACCGATGTCTCTCCCTAGTTCCATGGGTGAGCCCAGTGACTCCCTTGCTCTATTGTGCTTTTCTGTGCGTCACCGTGTCCCCTAAATCGGGGTGGCAGGTAACCAAGCCCTACTGCAAAGTGCTACCTGTGCCAATCAACCTCTTGAGTTGTGTTCTGTTTGTAGCGTGTGCCGGTCCATGTTGTTCAGACCACGTCTGGACGCAGTAATTCTGCGTAAAGTGTCTTTGATCTAGCTTGGAGTTGCGCACTGTCGCTTCCAACCGCAGTATGTGTTATTTAGCCCAGAATCTTGTACTGCAGGCTCAGATTTTAATTCCAAAGAATTAACTTTTTGGTGTTAGCGGTGGCCTGCAGCAGTGTGTGTTTTGTGTTTTGTGATGTTTGTGTTGTTGCTGTTTTGAACTTTTTGTCTTGCTATTTTGTTTTATTTTAGTTTTACTCCTGGTTTGTTTCTATTTTGATTTGTATCTATTTTGCTGTTTTTTTTTGTCCTCGTCTCAACAATTGGCACATCTGTTTGTTGGTGTTTCCTCCACTGTCATGTTTTACTGTTTTGCCTATTTTTTATTGATGTAGCTACTTTTAAGGGACTTAAATCTGTGTTTTAAAATTGAAAAAATAAAGATTGTGTAAATGATGGAACCTGGTTCTCTCCCTCTTATCCTTCGTCCAGAGTCTGGACTTTGGAACAGCCACAGGGACCTGCCTGAGGATTTAAGGCTGTGAGAGGCTCGTATGGGGTTAAAAGTTCTGAAATGTAAATGTAAGGTGCAAGACCTTAACGAGCTTTAAAAGTGATGAAACAGTATCCAGTGAAGAGAAGTAAAACAGGGTCATGTGTTGATGTGTGTTAAACCCAGTGAGGAGCTGAGCTGCTGCGTTCTGAACCAGCTGGAGGTGGGAGATGGATTTGGTCTTCAAGGCCGGAGAGGAGGGAACTGCAATAGTTTGGAGGGGAGAAGATGAGCGTGTGGATGACTTTTTTTAAGATGAGGGCAGGAGAGAATAGGCTACTCTGGGTCTGTCAAATGTATCGTAAAGCAGATACTACAGAAATCGGTACTAAAACTAGTATCGACACTAGATGCTCATTTTTTGCAAGTGAAGCTTTTCTTAATGTCTTTAGAATGATCTTGAGCAGTAGAAGTAGACTAGTATACGCCCATGGACCACTATGGAACACACATATAAGACCACATGGGAATAGAAAAGAAAGTAATATAATTTAATACTGAAAATCATATTCTATTGTTTAAAGAAAGAACGTTTGTGACTGGAATATCTGATGAAAGCTCCTCAACAATGTCTATTATATTGCATGCAAGAGAAAAACACAAGTCAGCATTTACAATTCTTTAAAAGGCGTATACTATTTGATTTTATACACAAGACTCAAACATGCCACACACTTTGTACAAACACAACCTTCAACACTACACCAACAAAAAAAAACTTTGCATGAAGGCATATATTTATTAAAGGGCCCATATGACGCTATTTTCTGATCTGCACGACCGGTCAAAAGTTTTAGAACGCAAAACCTTTTCCAGTTTTTTACTCTTCACTGTTGACCATAACGTATTCTAAACTTTTGATTGATGAAAGTGTCCACCTTTGGCAGATAGAACAGCTTGTTCTTTTTACAAGAGAAATCAGAAAATTCTTCCCAAGTCTGTTGCAGAAGTTTCCATAAACTTGTGACTAGGGATGGGCATGATTAGTCGATTAATCGATAATTGATCATTAAGAATTTCATCGATTAAGTTAATTTTAATCGACAAACCGAATGTAGGTTGCTGTGTGCAGCATGACCAAACAGATTTGTACATGTGTCTCTCTGCATCAGAAGGAGCGAGACACAAACAGTCAGTCAGTCTGCAACGCACTGAAGCCCAAATGCGTATTTAACGATGACTTGTACAAGAAATTCCACGCTTTCCATTGCGTTCGGAAAAGTGGGAGGACATGTCCACAGTATATAAAGAAGGCACATCGGTGTCCAGTGGGAAAAAGCTTTTCCAGGTGAGAGTCGCGCAATGTCGATGACGAGGCCCCGCCCCCCTCCCCCCGTACGGTGTCCTGGTTTTGACAAACACAAATCTGGTCACACTAACCTGTATTCACCTGAGTCAGGTCTTTTAATCCAACAGAAATTGAACCACATCAGCGACACAAGAGCTCTATTTTTATCTTCGCTTAGTTTATGCAAATTAGCGATGCGGTTTTAAGTTTCGTTTCTGTGAGAGTTGCACAAAACTGAATTAAACACATTATAATGTCAAATGGGCTGATGTGGCTCAGGGGTGTTTACAGTTTATATTTCGTAAAGTTGAATTTATTTATGCAGATTAGTAGTGCAGATAGTAATAATAATGATGATCATTTTAATATGAAATTGTTAATGATTAATCCATAATCGATCGTTAATTCTTCCGACGATCGATTAAGAAAATTTCATCGAATGCCCATCCCTACTTGTGACACTTGTAGGTTGCTTCACTTTTCTGTCCAGTTCATCTCAAACCAGCTCGATGGGGTTTAAGTCTGGACACTCCATGTTTCCTGAGGTCGTTTTGGCAGAACTTGGACTTGTGTTTTGTTCTTTTATCTTTTTTTTTAACCTCTGTATTTTCAGTTTTTACCTTTGTACCATTTCAAGCTTTTCATTGGACTTGCACAACTTGAATTCCGATAAATAACTGGAAAAATTAGGGTGTTCTAAAACTTTTGAGCGGCAGTGTAACTTAAATCTTAAAGACTCAAGTTTGTCTCATACAGGACCTTTAAACAGAACAAGGTGGTGGCTGTGGCAAAAATCCCAGACAATTATGAAGTTATGAAAATGAGTCATGTGTGTTTAAAAAGTGTCGACCGAAAATACAAATATTTTCAAACGCTGCTGACGGATTTCGGGGTTTGGGATTTGAAGTGTGAATCGTGAGGTTGCCATATGAAAGTCGGTCAAAAGTTCACGCTGGCAGACCG
Source organism: Boleophthalmus pectinirostris (assembly GCF_026225935.1). Taxonomy (NCBI): domain Eukaryota; kingdom Metazoa; phylum Chordata; class Actinopteri; order Gobiiformes; family Gobiidae; genus Boleophthalmus; species Boleophthalmus pectinirostris. Next base: position 32,019,894 of record NW_026571153.1, read on the forward strand.
TTCTTAAAGGTGCACCGCCTCTCTCCGTGGTTATATTGCCTGGAATGTTCCACAGTTTGGCATTACAGTTGTTTATCTCTATGGAGACAGTAGGTGAAGCCATAGGGCCAGTTACATGTCAGATCTGTGGAGAGGAGAGCCCACACACAGTAAACATGTAAGATTTTAAGTCAATAAAACCCCATGTTACGGAGTAAGAGTAAGATAGACATTTCAGACAAACCAATAACATCTCAATGGAGGAAAGTTACACAGTGCCACTTTAAAGGTGAATTTTGTAGCTTTTCTGGCAGAAGGTCCGTCAAACGCTTTTCTCCATGGAGATGTTATTGCTTTGTCTGTAATGTTTCACAGTATGACATTAAACCTTTCTATCTTCATACAGACCAAACCCATAGAACAATGGTGTCATATTGTTTTCAGTGGTTTGTGGTCTTTTTTTTTCTCTTCAACATCACTTCCTCAATATGGGCTAGCACCTCCTACCCATGTGACGTTTGTAATGTGCATAGCGTGGAGCGTTTGGATCACAGAGTAGACATAGTAAATGTGCAAGCGTTCCAAAGTGTTCCAAATAGGAATTGTGAGCCTCGTCATTTTGGTCTTCAAATATTCATATTAACCCGCTCTACATGTTCCTGAATTTTTCATTGGGCTATTTTGTCCCTAAATCAAGATATGAACATACATAACGGACCAATTAGACGCCTTCATTCCTCGAGGTCACTCCTGCATTTGCAACAGGTTTGATTGACAGCCAGTGCGTTTTTTTTGCTACATAAGTAAGCCCCCTTCTCGCTTTCCAGTGAGAAGGGTGGGCACTTCAACTTCAAACATGATCGGCTCTTGTGGTTGCTATGATACTTGCGGTCAGATTTCCAAATATATAAAATTTCGTATTTTTCTTATTTATTTATTTGTGAAGGGACAGCACATATTCATGCAAATTTTAAATGTAAATATGTAATGATTATAGACAATGTGGCTCATTTCCAATCTTCAGTCCCTCGACAGGTTGATGTGAAATTATCTACAGAACAGAGAAGAGTACAACAACAATCACACAAAAGTACATAACACCAGCACACTGATGATACATACAACACACTCACTACACATACAGCTTTTTATACAGTCTATGTCTCTTGACCACTCACTTTTAAGCCCTTTGAGGTTTTAAATATTTTATAACATTAATGTTGTGAAAATAGAAAAGAATCTGTACAAAATCTGACCTTTGTGAAAGCTCTCGATGCCCTGTCAGCCGAACACGCGCAGTTTGAATTCCCCAAAACTGCACTGTGCTCCACGGGAAAATTCTTTGGGACCCAAGCTCCCGGGAGCTGCAGTACCTGGAGCGGCCACTAGTTTCCCTCGAGCCAGGACAGAGGGGGAATGCCTTATCCAGTTTTTATTTTAAATCCATGACCAAACCAGACCAAGTTACAGGTCAGATCAGTGCAGAGGCGACCCCGCTCACAGTCCGAATGTCTGTTTTTCTAGGGATTTTTGAGCTATAAAACCACCTGTAATTGAATCAATGTAAGGTAGAGCTGTTTAATGTCACACTGTGGAACATTCAGACAGAACAATGACATACACAGTGTTGGGGAGTAACAGATTACATGTACCGGCTTTACATAATCAGAGTACAAATTATGAGTAACTGTATTCAGTTACAGTTACTGTTGCCATGAGTGGTAATTGGATTACAGTTACTTTGTTGACATAAATGGATTACATGGAGGTATTTTCCAGTTTTCACATTTTGGGCTAAACCAGGACTAAAACCGGGACTAAAACCAGAACTAAACCAGGACTTCAACAGGACTAAAACCAGAACTAAAACCAGTACTAAAACCAGGACTAACCCAGGACTAAACTAGGACTAAACCAGGTCTAAAAGCAGGACTAACCCAGGACTAAAACTAGGACTAAACCAGGACTAAAACACGACTAAACTAGGACTAAACCAGGTCTAAAAGCAGGACTAACCCAGGACTAAACTAGGACTAAACCAGGTCTAAAAGCAGGACTAACCCAGGACTAAAAGCAGGACTAAACCAGGACTAAAACACGACTAAACTAGGACTAAAAGAGGACTAAAACATGACTAAACTAGGACTAAACCAGGACTAAAACACGACTAAACTAGGACTAAACCAGGTCTAAAACAGGACTAACCCAGGACTAAAAGCAGAACTAAAACCAGGACTAATCCAGGAGTGAACAATATGACACTAACAGTAGTGGACATAATTTCAGACAGCAGTGACCTCATATAGAAATCATTTCTCTATCAATAATATTTTTAATCTGGTTAAGTAAAATCTGGGTTTTTTACTGTCTTGTAGCAGACAAGACAAAACATGTCATGTTAAAATATTCTAGTCTTTGCTTCTCTACAGCAAACACATGTCTGTTCATGGAGACTTGGGCTCAACAGACAATTTGAAGAAAACAAACAAGAATTTGCAGGATGTGGTTGGTACATTCATGACAATATCAAGTAATCCAAAGTATTCAGATTACGTTACTCACTTTAAGTAATTTAATAGATTACATTACAAACTACATTTTGGGGTGTGTAATCTGTAATTTGTAGGGGAATACATTTTAAAAGTCACCTTCCCAACACTGGACATACATACAAACAAACAGGTGACGGACCCCAAAGTTCCACAGTGTTCCTTTAGGATCCCGTTGGCCTGAATGAAGCGTGTGGTACAACAGCAGTCTCTGGGTATGGCTCATAGTTGCTGGAGTGGGTCAGACTCTCCGCTGTGGTCTCCGAGGCACAGCTCCAAAACCACAGCCAAAAATCTGAAGCATTTTCACATTTAGAGAAGTCTCTGAGTGACACAGGGCGGAGTGCAGCTGAGAGGAGAGTGAGCAAAAGATACAAATCACTAATGGAAGAGGAGGGATGGGGGTAGAGGTAGGAATGCTGTAATAGTAGTTGAAGTAGTAGTAGTTCTAAATGTGTTATAATGGTAGAAGTAACAGCTGTATTACTAGTCCTGCGTGGGTTCTTTTTTGGAGAACTGTATCTGCCCGCTAACCCACGATTATATCAAAGTTAAACCCGGACCCTTGATAAATCACACACAAATTACAAGCATTCTAACTGAAGCATCCATCAAACTACGAATTGAAAAGTTACAACTTCAAGAATTACAATCACAAAATCACTGAACTTTTGCCGAACTTTTGCACCGCACACGCCACGGACTAACCCGTGACTAACCTAGAACTGATTCCAGAACTGAATCAGGAGGACTAAACCAGGGTTGCACTAGGACTGAAACAGGACTAAACGAGGACTAAACCAGAACTGAACCAGAAATTAACCAGGACTCACTGTCAGGACGAGTTCGAAGGTGAGCTCGCATTGACCGGTGCAGAGCTCCACGCAGCACAGAGGTAAGTGAAGCCATCGCCCAACTGTGCTTTGCAGACACCCTGTTCCACGGGCTTGGGGTTCTTTCTCTCTCTTAAGTCCAGTATTAGTCCTGGTGTAGCCCTGGTTTAGTCCTGACCTGCCCGTGTGTAATTACTACCCACCCGCATAATATTCCAGAATGTTAAAACCCACCTGTTTCAGCAACTATCTGCCCATTCCTGTCGGGATGTAGGATTTTGGGGAGGGGGGTGTCTCAGACTCAAACACATTTGGACTCAGTCTTGTCTTGGTCTTGAAATCTGAAGAAGATGTTGTCCTGAATCCCGAATCTGACCCTAAAGTAAAATTACATTCAAACTGTACACAGAGTTGAGTGGAGAGCAGAGGGGAGAATAGAGGGGAGAGCATACTAGGCAATGTGGGTGAAGTGTCTTGTCTAAGGACACGACAACAGTTTTTTTTGCCACTGACGTCTCACTGTGGCACCTGGAATTCCCAGAAGTTTCCCATTCAAGTACTACGCAGGCCTGGTCCTGTTTAGCTTCTGAGATCTGACGGGATCAGGCTTTGACAAGCCGGTATGGCCAGGTCCTGGTTTAGACCGGGTTTAGTCCTGGTTTAGACCTGGTTTGGTCTTGGTTCCGCTACAGATGCAGTTTGCATCTGGTTGGCTGGTTCTCTCTCTGACTGTCCAATCAGCGGCTCTGAATCCGGTGACGTTGTCGTGCGCCTGCTAGAAGAACCTGGCGATACCAGCTCAAACTCTGATTGGTTGAAGCAACAGTTTCATGGACATTTATTTAGTGATCGAGGGTCTGCAGAACAGATTGTGAAGGCCTCAGGGACACTTCTTTGACTCTGACTCTGCCTAGCAACAAGTGATGGCTGAAATGTGATTGGTCAAATGCTTTAATATGAAAATTCATGTAGTAGTAGTAGTTCTATAGAAGTGTAATACCTCCTCTTAACAATTTGGTGACTCCATACATTTTAGTTTCAGTGATAGAATAACATTCAGGTTAAAGGCTAAAAGAAACCACTATGGAGTTATAAAATATGTCACATCTTTCATTTACGCATGTGATAATTAGTGAGAATGGCATTACACTGTCTCACGGCCTCCACATAAGACCCATGTCGTAAATCTGAGTCAGTTTGACCCAATCACCATCAAAAGACCACGCGTTATGACACCACATAATCCTAACCACAGCCTCAAATTATCAAAACAAAAAAGATTTAGAGAGCGCTGTCACAGGAAACCATCACAAAGCCCCAAATCATACCGAACATAAATTAAAAACGATAGCACGAAGCGTCTGTGTTCCCTTCCCCGAGATTTACAGATTACATATTGCCCCGTCGCGTTTTAACCGATTTTGACAGATTTTTGGCGACCATTTAAAATTTTTTTGATCAAATGAACGTAAGAATTGGACATCAGACTAACCGCATTGTTAAAGAGGGCGTGCGTGTGCGACAGGAGATGTTAAACTGCTCCTTAACTGCTCTCAGGATGACAGATTTTGACGTAACTGAATATCTGGGAGATGGAAAAACACGGCGATCGTTTTCCGGCGGTTACCCACGACAAAATGCATCATAAAGTTAAAAAAGTGAAAATTGGGTTTGACTTGGAAAGATCATTTTCTATTTGTAACACGTAACGTCACAGCGCTCTCAGTCAGAGGTGGTAGAGGAGCCAACAGTTGTACTTCAAAATAATACTACTCAAGTAAAAGTAACTTAAAGGACCCATATGACGCTATTTTCTGATTTATGTTCTAATGTTGTTTCCTCGTCACAAACAGACTGGAGTTGTGTTTTGTTTAATTCACACACGTTTAATGCACAAATCCTGCAAATTGAGGCTGATTTCTTCTCTCATACAGAAAACACTCTGTTCCAGCTTGTGATGTCATGTGGTAATACAGGAAGTGAATCTGTGTATCATTCGTTAATTCATTTTTCAAAATAAAACCAAATATAAGAAAACGAAAAAAAAAACAAACATCTATATTCTTCATTATTTGTCCCCAAAAGCAAAATGAATAAACGGAAAACGATTTGACTGAACCAGGACTGACCAAGGACTGAACCAGGTCCGGGACCAGACCGGAACCAGACCGACACTGAGACCAGGATTTAGAGTGGGACCAGACCAGGACTGAGTCCGGAACCAGGATCAGAACTGAGATCGGGACCAGATCGGGACCAGACTGGGACTGCGACCGGGACCAGGGTCAGGACTGAGACCGGGACTGAGACTGGGACCAGACCAGAACTGAGCCCAGGACTGAGACCAGGACTGAGACTGGGACCAAACTGGGACTGAGACCGGGACCAGGATCAGGACTGAGACCGGGACCAGGATCGGGACTGAGACCGGGACCAGGCCAGAACTGAGACCGGGACCAGACTGGGACTGAGACCGGGACCAGACCGGGATCAGACCAGGACCAGACCGGAACTGAGACCGGGACCAGGATCAGGACTGAGACCAGGACTGAGACTGGGACCAGACCAGAACTGAGAATGAGACTGAGACCGGGACCAGACTGGGACCAGACCAGAACTGAGACCGGGACCAGACCGGGACCAGACCAGAACTGAGACCGGGACTAGACCGGGACCAGACCAGAACTGAGACCGGGACCAGACCGGGACCAGACTGGGAACAGACCGGGCTTGAGACCGGGACCAGACCAGGACTGAGACTGGGAACAGACCAGGACTGAAAACGGTTTAGTCCTGCTTTAGTCTTGTTTTAGTCCTGACTCAGTCCTGGTTCAGTCCGTATGTGGCACAAAAGTTCGGCATCGCGGTTTAAATCACAGAAACCGGAAACGGTCGTTATCTATTTTTTCATTTCAGTCTTGGAGACAAATAATGAAGAAAATAGTTGTTTTTTTTGTTTGTTTTCTTGTTTTTGCTTTTATATTGAAAAACGAATGAACGAATGAAACACGGATTGAAGTGCTTCACTGTGTTTTTAAACTCCACACACCTTCACTAGATTCTTATGGATGACTTCAGCGCTGGAACTGCTGATCTCTACTGCAGGGTTTCCCAGAGGTTTTTTTCTGGATAACCTTATTTTAAAAGCCACAAACCTTCACGATCCAAGTCAATAGACATTATTCATAAATCACATTATTGAACATTAATGAGGATATTTTATTGTTGACTGAGTGATCGTGTCTCTGAACAATTAGTATTACTCAAGTTTTAAACAATGAAAAACTAAAAATGTTTATTTAAAAATGGGAAAAAATGCCTTTAAAATTATGCTTTGAGTTTGTAATAAATAGTAAAAGATGATGAAAGGAAATGATGATGGTTAAAATAATATTAGGGACTAAAAATGTTTATTTAAAAATGGAAGAAAGAGAGAAGGAATTTCAATTATAAACTGGCCAAAATATATCAGTGTAAGGGGACCTAGCGGTGTGTTTATGCTGCACTACCACATTATATTTCTTTTATTTAACTAAATTTATGTCAGTGTGTGTGAAGAGACAGTCACTGAAGCAGCAATAAAAGGATCAATAAGTCGCCTATTTGGACTTTAAATGTAGCCTCTTTTTCTTGCCTTTCTTTTTCTTTTAAACATTCAATTGAACCAGCAATATTGGAACCAAATTGTCAATAAAATAATTACAAAAAGATTAGAAATTATACAAAACATGTCTTAACATTTTAACATGTCTCAGAACTGTATATTGCAGACCTACATGCAAATCGTTAGCCAGGCTGGCGCCACCTAGTGCCTCCGCTCAATTTCATTTCACTCCAGCGACTAGGTCAGAAGTCAGAATAAAACAGACGGTTCGCAAAAACCCCGGAAGTGCAAGTTTGGGCACCAACCAATCAGTGAAGAGCCATATATGGGTCAAGTCAAGTGGTAACGGAGGGAAACGGGCAGATTTTTGACATTCAAATGTCTCTTATTCAGAAACTAGAGGGACTATTGAAATAAGTAAAGTATCAGAATGTAGGAAAGAGTTACACTCCAACAGGGTCAAGTTAAACCTGTGATATTCTTTCAAGTTGTTGACAAAATTTTTTTTAAAAAAAAACTCATGTTGATAACGGAGGGAATGAAATATGCAGCACAATTTGGGCAATAAATCCAAACAGTGATAACTCTTGGTTCTCACTTCCATATCCTTAACAAACTGGTTTGAATATTTGCTTCATATAGTTTTCTACCATATGGTACAAGATTAGGTTGAAAAACTTCTTACTTTTTGACTCATGAGATTTTTTATTAAGAAAGGTCATGGTAACGGAGGGAAAATTGTACAAACAAGTAGAAGGTGCAGGATTTTACATCATTTGTCACTTTTTTTCTTCTGAATACTTTAATATTACTTTACTACTACTTTACTACTTACTATTTTTATAAAATATGTCAGTCCTTCCAAGCAAATTTTTATCATTTTAAATACTTTTTTTTTTTTTTTTTGTGAAAAAATCATGTACCTTCATCAACAGTTCAAAGATGGAATAACACAAGATATGATGAAATACATCCATTTATTGACATGATTTTCAGGTCTTTGAAATTTGGGAAATAATTTTTGTTCCATGTTTCATACATGGTCTGTTTAAAACATATGGAACTTTAGAACCAAAAATGGTCCAGAAAAAAGGTCAACAGTTTCATAAACTAGAGTACATATGTATCTGTTCAATACATTTTTATATCAGATGCATTAACTTGAATTTTTGGCCTTGCTGTTTACTTTGGCCCATATTCAGTGTTGTCAACGATTTCCAAGATCGAGGATTTAAAGCCAGAACAAAGAGAATTGGTGAAGTTTGTCAAGGGGAAAGACGTTATTGTCCTATGGGATTTGGGAAAAGCTTTTTTTTTTTTTTTTTTTTTTTAATTGGATCATTTGCCGCAAACAAAAACAAAACATTAAACACAACTACAACGGGTCATGTCAGGAAGAGTCCGAGCTGAAACAAAAGGTACCAAGCGCATGCACAACAAGTTTGCATTCACAACTCCACTCACTGAACATATAAGAGACAAAATATAAATTAAAACAAACAAAACTCAATGCACAGTTCATCAACTCTAGAGCTCCGTATTTTCCAAAACACAACACCCCATACTCTTTTTTTTTATGTTTATGGTCGTACAAACTAATAATAATGTTAACGAAGGCGAAAAAGTTTATTGTTTATGATCGTGCGAAACAAACGATGAGAATGAAAGAATGTAAGGATTATTTGTTTTACATTTATGTTCATGCAAACTAATACTAACATTAACAAAGGTGCAAAGGTTTATCGTTTATCATTGTACAAAATAAAAGTTAATGATTAGTAGTTAATAGTCGTCTTTTTTTTCTAAATGTAGGTGGAGCTGTTTAAAGTCATACTGTGGAACATTCCAGGCAGGAACAACGACATGTGCGTAGAAACAAGCGAACGAAAAGTTGCATAGCGCACCTTCAACACCACCAACAACACAATCCACACTCGCAAAACCTACACCGGCATCTCAGGTTATATTTTAGAGACAAGGGCCAGGCCTGTAACTTTACACTTGGGATTTGAACCATCAACCCTCCGCCGTGCTCCTCGATATTTGTTCAAGCCAACTCCATTTAGCTCCCGGTTGTGACTCTGCAGAAAGCGCGTGGGTCAGATGGTAATTAGGTCTTGAATTCCTGTCCAAACAAGAGAATATTTGTTTTGACTCTGGTGAACGTAGTGAAATTAAAGACTCGGTTTTCAGAGCAAACAAGTCCAAAATCAACAGAACTCGAGCGGATTCGTGCATAACAAAGACAAGACCAAACTGAAATATAAGAGCGAAGATATTAGAATGAGATTTGAGGAATTACACTGGATAATATTGCTTAAAAGGCCCCATATGACGCTATTTTCTGATTTATGTTCTAATGTTTCTTCATCACAATCACACTGGAGTTGTGTTTTTTTAAACTCCACACACCTTCACTAGACTCTTTTAGATGATTTCAGCCCTGATATTTGGTGAACTAAAGATAAAAGGAGCTGTTAACTTGAAAACTACCACTTCATGACATCACAAGGAGGAACAGAGCATTTTGAGCTTTGGAGATGTAGACAGACTAATGATACAGTTTACTCAGACATGCGTGAATGAAACAAAACACAACTCCAGGTCTGTTTGTGATGAGGTAACAATATTATAACATGGCTAAATTCTCTCAAGAGTCAATTTTGTGTAATACAGGAGCTTTAAAGCTGTACTGTGGGACATTCCAGACAAGACAATGACATCTCCATGCAGCAGGTGCCGGTGTTCTGTCGAAATGGGCTGCCCCGTCTAAATGACCTACCTGCAGCCTAAATTGACAGTGACAATCTATTGATTCACGCTGCCCCGTTGCTACTTTACGTTTTTCCGTGTAAAGCCAAACCCTGACCCTGACCTTCCCAGGTTTACAACATGTTTCTTTGGATTAGAGAGAGCGGGTTTGATGCTGTTTGCTGTTTATTAGCCTGATTCATCAGCCGGTTTCACTTCGTAGAAACCGTCTGACCTCGCAGCATTAGGATTGATTCACTCGATGGTAGGTCGGTACTTTTTAAAATTTGGTCATGACGTATGTAATGCACCGCTAACAGGGCTAAATGGTATATTAAGCTTTTCCCAAATCTCGTAGGAAGAAGGGCAACGTTTTTCCCCTTGGTAAAATCGCCAAACACTCTCTTTGTTCCGGCTTTAAATCCTCGATCTCAGGAATCATTGTCAACACAGAATGTCTGGCTTCGTCTACGTCCACCTCGACCACTCTGTTTACTGTTGTGCTGCACCACAAAAGGGACCCAGACAGACGCTTAAGTATGACGTCATGGCTTCACAGCTCTTCATTGATTGGTCGGTGCGCGGTCTACAACTTCTCTGGTTCTTGCAAACTGTCTAATGTATTCCGATTCCTGACCTAGTCGCTGGAGAGAAATGACATTGAGCGGAGGCACTAGGAGGCGCCAACCTGGCTAAGAATTTATACCTTAGTTACATACAATTTCAACTCATTTATATGACTATGCATAGTTCATTTCTACACTCGTATTAGACAATCAAATAGAGCTCCAACTAAAGGTAGCACATATCGACAGGACAATATAGCCATCGAATAATCCTCCCACTGTAGAATCACTATTATTCACAAATTTAGATGAATTTGGGTAGAGGGAGCTCATTTCGACAGGCTGATATCTTCTATCAAATAAGGCTTCCACTATAGAAGAGAAAGAAATGACTAGAAATGTTGAAATCTTGATATTAAATAGCATTAGATAAATAATATTTAGCCTTTTCTACACATGGAAACAAAATTTTAAAAGTGCAATCAGAGATAACAACCTCGTCCCCATGAGGCGTCAGTGGGGTCAGTTCATCACCACAGAAGCAGTTTATGAGGAGTCCAGCCCATATCACATGATCATTATATCCACAATGTAATGTGTGTATGTGTACAGGCCCATGAACATTTGTGTGATATTGGTCACACATGAGAATGACCAAAAATGCATATTTGACTTTGGTTACCTTGACCTTCAAATGACCTTGACTGGTTTCAACCTGTAGCATCCAGTGGACCCTGGTTATGTGTGTGCCAACTTGTGATGATTGGGTGAATATTTTAGGCCGCAGATGGTTCAGAAATTGCCAAAATTGTCAAATCCTTTATAATGGCGTGACCTTTGAATTGACCCGTATGACCTCAAATGACCTCGGATCGTCACCAAACTCTTTTTGTGGCATCGGGCACGAAGGCTTGACCCACGTACCAAATTTGGTGAAAATCTGTCAATAAATGGCAGAATTATCGCGGGTGGACAGACACACAGGGTGAATACAAAACCTGGTCAACCCTCCGAGGACCAGGAAATGAAAATGATACAGATAAAACCAAATATTAAATCCAAACTATTCAATCATCGCAGGTATTTTACTGTAAATCTAACATGCACATGTCGTTACTTACATGCTTAACTGGTCAAAACAGACAATAAAACCAAAACACTTTTAAAATCTTACTTGTTACTCCACTTCTGCCTCGGGAGCTCAAATCGACGGGCATTTAAACTGTAACGCTGTAGCTTAAATTCACGAGCAGCTCAAATAGAAAAGTTACACAATGCATCTTTAAAATACAACAGTAAAACAACTAACACCATGTCCATATGGAACAGTGGAGTTTGCGAAACCCACTGTTGCGTATTCAGCCACGTTGTTTACTTAACTTAACATGAAATAATGACTTTTTCACCACAGAACCGCCGCCCGCCTGTGTCAGCCCTTTTCCGAGAGGGGAGGAGAGGGGGTGGCGGGGTTGGTCTGAGAGAGAGCAGATGGAATTGTGGGTAAAGAAATATACGGCCCATCGTATAAATAAATGCCAGGGCGTGAGCAGTCATTTCTAAACACGAGACCACAGAGATGAGCTATGGTGGGCGCAGCGCTCCGAACCGTTCAACAAAGAATTCTTTAGATTCAGAAAGACAAAGGGAGCGTGTAAAAAGAGGAGGTCAGAATGTATAGAGGACTGTCCCGGGAGCGTGTGGGGAGATTACAATAGTTCAAGTGATTATATGCAAGAATAGGAATTGCTCTTGTCTGCAAAGAAGACAAAAATCTAAATTAAAAGGCGCACTATGTAACTTTTTGGTTGTTACACAATGCACCTTTAAGTTCAATTGTTTCTATGCAAGAATAACTATAAAGTTTGCAAATAACCACAAAGCGGACCAAACTTGTGTCCAGTCAAAGTAAAAAACAAAAAACAAACAAACAAAAAAAGTGTGGCTACAGAGCTTCACCCAAGGGACCCTCCCCACTCACACCAGAAAGCACCTGCGCCCAAAGGTCCCTCACCATTTTTCATCAGCTTACTTTATATCCATCCATTTTCTTCTGCTTATCTGGGGCCCTGTCGCGGGGGCATCAGTGTAAGCAGGGACTCGCAGACTTCCTTCATCCCAGACACGTCCTCCAGCTCCTCCGGGGGGACCCTGAGGCATTCCCAGGCCAGCCGAGAGACATAGTCCCTCCAGTTTGTCCTGGGTCTTCCCTGGGGCCTCGTCCCGGTGGGACATGCCCGGAACGCCCAGGAGGCATCTGAAACAGATGTCCGAGCCACCTCAACTGGCTCCTTTTGACGTGGAGGAGCAGCGGCTCTACTCCGAGCTCCTCCCGTGTGACTGAGCTCCTCACCCTATCTCTAAGGGAGCACCCAGCCACCCTGCGAAGGAAACTCATTTTAACTGCTTGTATCCACGATCTTGTCCTTTCAGTCATTATCCAGAGCTCAAGACCATAGGTGAGAGTAGGAACAAAGACTGAACAGTAAATCGAGAGCTTTGCTTTTCGGCTCAGCTCCCTCTTCACCACAACGGTCCGATACAGCGACCGCATCACTGCAGATGCTGCACCGATCCGCCTGTCAATCTCATGCTCCTTCCTCCCCTCACTTGTGAACAAGACCTCGAGATACTTGAACTCCTCCACTTGAGGCAAGGACTCTCCACCCACCCGGAGAGGGCAAGCCACCTTTTTCCGATCAAGAACCATGGCCTCAGACTTGGAAGAGCTGATCTTCATCCCAGCCACTTTACACTCGGCTGCAAACTGCCCCAGTCCACATTGCAGGTCCTGGTTTGATGAAGCCAACAGCAGAGATGAGATCCTGTGGTCCCCAAACCGGACCACCTCCGGCCCCTGACTGCGCCTAGAAACTCTGTCCATAAATACAATGAACAGTACCGGTGATAAAGGGCAGCCCTGGAGCAGTCCAACATGCTTACTTACTTACAGGTTTAGTTTATATTTAATATTTCATTTTCTATAATTCTCAAAAAAAAAAAAAAAAAAAAAGTGAAATTAAAGGTGCATTGTGTAACTGTGTGCGTTCTGGTGGAAAGTCCGTCATGCTTGTCTTTATGGAGATGTTAAATGGTCAGTGGTCCATTTTAACATTTATACAACGCTTTTATACCTTTAACACTTTACAACAAGGAACCACTCACACACTCACACTCACACACCAGTGTACACAGACGCTCAACCAATGATGAGTATGTCAAGAGCAGGGTCTGAACTCTCACTTTGAGCTCTACCAACAGACCATTTTCACAACGGTCGGAAGTGCCGCGATGTAAGGTAAACGTCAGGTATGTCAATGCTTTTCTATGGCAAAATATGTGTGTAAATGTCTGCTGTATTTTCCACCAGCTTCATAAATCTGCCCCATCACCAAATCTTCATCCAACAAGCTCCACAAAGGATAAACATTCTAACATGAAGAATTTATCCATACATAGTATACATATGAGTCTGGTCAAGTGGTAACGGAGGGAAACAGTGGCAGATTTTTGACATTCAATTAGCTCTTATTCAGAAACTAGAGGGACTATTGAAATAAGTAAAGTATGTAGTATGTTGTTAAAGAATGTAGGAAAGAGTTAACACTCCAACAGGGCAAAGTTAAACCTTCTTTCAAATTGTTGACAAAAACTTTTAAAAACTCATGTCAGTAACGGAGGGAATGAAATATGCAGCACTTTTTGGGCAATAAATACAAACAGTGATAACTAGTGGTTCTCACTTCCATATCCTTAACAAACTGGTTTGAATATTTGCTTCATATAGTTTTCTACCATATGGTACAAGATTAGGTTGAAAAACCACTTACATTTTGATTCATGGGTTTTTTTATTAAGAAAGGTCACGGTAACGGAGGGAAAATTGTGCAAACAAGTAGAAGGTGCAGGATTTTACATCATTTGTCGCTTTTTTCTTCTGAATACTTTAATATTACTTCAAAATGAAAGGAAACTATTTCTATAAAATCTATCAGTCCTTCCAAGCAAATTTTTATCATTTATATCATTTTTTTTTTTTTTAATCCTGTACCTTCATCAACAGTTCAAAGATGGAAAAACACAAGATATGATGAAATACATCCATTTATTTACATGATTTGCAGGGCTTTGAAATTTGGGAAATAATTTTTGTTCCATGTTTCATACATGGTCTGTTTAAAACATATGGAACTTTAGAACCAAAAATGGTCCAGAAAAAAGGTCAACAGTTTCATAAACTAGAGTACATATGTATCTGTTCAATACATTTTTATATCAGATGCATTAACTTGAATTTCTGGCCTTGCTGTTTACTTCTGCTTGACCGGGCCCATATTTAGACATTTACGTTACAAGTTGTTATTATCATGTAATCATGTTATTATGTTATATCATGTTTATTGATGTACATGGTCACTGAAAACTAAATAAGTAAATGCATATGACAGAAATGACAAACATATCAGACATTCAGTATTTACAATGGCTGAGTTTTATATGACATCACAGCATTTTCTATTCCTATATTATTTAAGACAAATGGGGACAGCCTGAATTAATAGTTTTAAAATGCTGATTTTGTTTGTAATTCAGTGAGTTATTAGGTCTAGACAACAATAGAAATGATCAAGTCAAACATTTCTGAATTTACCTTTTGGATATAATGTGATCAATAGGGAAAACTGGCCCTTGCTCTTCATCTGAGAGTATGTCATCATCACTTTCTAGAATCTGAAAACCATCAGTACCAAATACAGGAATTTATTTTCACTTTTTTGAATACCGTATAAAAGTATCTGGCCTCTAATGGTTGGAAACTCCTGTCTAAAATCTGTCCAAATCACTATAAAATCTTCCACTGAAACATTCCTGAAGACGGAGAGAAGCAGCAAGAATTCCATGATTATAGAGCGACATTTTTAATCCGCTAATGAGGAAACAAACAGGCAGGAGCTGACAGGAGCAGAGGAAAAACCCACCAGAAAACGAACCAAAACTGTCACTTAAACCCACCACAGACATCTGCACACGAGAGCTGATGAGTTTAACCTTTCGTTCGTACTAAAGACGCAGACAGACGCGGCGCAACATCAAATTCTTTCCCTCCAAATCTCAAACGTCTGTCGCGAACTGTTAGCTTGGCCCCGTTAGCGGTGGACACAGTGGTTTTCCATGTTGCAGGGCATTAGCTTCAAGCGGCGCACGCTAAACCCCGAACCGTTTCCAAACGCGGGTAAACGAAGCAGGCCACGGTCGCAGTTCATTTAGAATTTATATGACGAATGTGAGGGAGCCGGCTAGCAGCAGCGTGTACCCAGAGAAAGAACACCAGCTAGCACGTGTCATGGAAGTTACAGCTTTGAACGAGCTTCTGGTATTAAAGGGCCCATATTATGCTATTTTCTGATCTATGTTCTAATGTAGTTTCATCGTCACAAACAGACCTGGACATGTGTTTTGTTTCATTCATGTTTAACACATAAATCCTGCATATTTAGGCTGAGTTCTTCTCTCAAACTGAAAACACCTTGTGATATGGTGACCAAACGTCTGTTTTTTCCCGGACATGTCCTTTTTTTGTGTCCTGTCCTGGGCATCTGGGGTTTTTTTTCATAGTGATGCAAATGTCTGAGTTTTCATTACTTTTCACTGAGCTATTAAATTGAGCGTCTCTCGTAGATCTCTGTGCATCAGAAGGAGCGAGCAGACACAAACAGTTGGTCAGTCTGCAATATGTTGAAGCACAAATGTGCATTTAACAATGACTTGGACAAGAAATTCCCCATTTTCCGTCCCGGTCGGGACAATTGGGAGCCATGTGCACAGGTTGAAAGGTGAGTGTAGCTCAATGTTGAGGTCCCACCTCCCACCCCCGGTAAGGTGTCAGGGTTTTCACAAATGGAAATATGGTCACCCTACCTTGTGATGTCATGTGGTAATGCAGAAAGTGCTTCACTGTGTTTTTAAATTCCATACACCTTCACTAGAATTGACCTTTTTTCACAACGTGAATGTAAGGTAAACATCACTTCCAGATGATGTTTTTCTATGGCAAAATATCTGTGGAAATGTCTGCTGTATTTTCCACCAGCTTCATAAATCTGCCCCATCACCAAATCTTCAACCAACAAGGTCCACAAATGATAAACATTCTAACATGAATAATTTATCCACAACTATCAAGGGAAGAAAGACAAAAACCTTAAGGCAAAAAATGACTAGCATTGGTGAACTACTTTAGTGTCATGAATAAAACATAAGTACCATATTTTTCGGACTATAAGTCGCACGTTTTTTGGGGGAAATTTATTTTATAAAGTTAAAGACCATTTTATCTTGAATGGCAAGTTATAGTAATAACAATAGAATAGAGAACAACAAGCTGAATAGGCGTTCATATGTTAACGTAACATATGAACAATTATTCAAATAATTATTGCACTATAACTATAACAACAGAACATTAGTTTACCAAACTCTCGATCTCACTCCAAATCACTAAATCCATTGAATTCTTCATCCTTCGTGTCACTTCTGAGCAACACCAAGCATGAAAAAAACATGAAAAAAAACATGAAAAAAAAATTGACTTATAGTCCAAAATATCCAGTAACTTACTAACTCAGACTGATTCTAGAATTAAAATTAAAAATCGATTTCATGATGTTGAAATTGGCATAGACAGATACATTTGTGCAGTTTGAATGCGAGACATGTAGTCTGTGAATATGTCTAGCATTGAAACTGCACAAATCTCTATGCTAATATCAACATCTTGAAATCGATTTTAAATTTTAATTCTAGAATCAGTCTGAGTTAATAAGTTACTTATTAATAAATTACTTATTACTTAAGTTTTATTCATGACCATAATGTAACAACATAAGAACATGGTTTAAAGTTTACATGAGTTGCATTTTGTATGAAAAGTGCTTTATAAATAAAGTTTGATTTGATTTGATTTGATGAGTAAAGTAGTTTAATATGTCTATATTTGATTTGTCTATGTTTGATTTGGTTTGTCATGTTATTAAAAAAAAAAAAAAAAAGTTAACACCAGGGTTACCAGCAGAGGGCGCAAGGAGACAAGGACTTAAACATATGTCAGACTTCAACTCTGCCAGAGCTGTTTTACCAGAATGAGTGGCTCCTCGTCTCCAGTGTTCACCAAAACATCACCACAAAACGAGTTTGCACAGTGATCTCAAAGTACAATGATGTATTAATGATAGGGTCATGTTTCATTTAAACTTGAAAATATAAACTACTAGAATCTGTGGCAGACATGTTTAAATCAAACAAGTGTAATGCATATTTATTTATAGGCAGAGTCAAAGTCAAAGAAGTGTGCCTGAGACCTTCACAATCCATTCTGCAGGCCCTCCAACACAAAATAAATGTCCATGAAACTGTTGCTTCAACCAATCAGATTTTGAGTTGGTGTCACCAGGGCCTTTAGCAGCGAACGACATCACTGGATTAAGAGCCACTGATTGGACAGTCAGAGAGCGAACCAGCCACAGCAGCAAACTGTATCTGTAGCAGAACAAGGACTAAAACAGGTCTAAATCAGGTCTACACCAGGTCTAACCCAGGTCTAAATTATTACTACACCAGGTCTACGTGGGCGCAACTTCGGGCCAGTCCTGAAAAACAGTCCTGGTTTAGTCCTGGTTTAGTTCTGGTTTAGTCCTGGTTTAGCTCCCCAGCACTCCTCACTTCTGCATGCACAGAATCTCCACGGTTCTTTATACTGTGTTTCTGTAGAAAAGGATGCTTTTATAACCATAAAATAGTTCATGAGGAGTGGTCAAAAGCAACTAAAACATTTCTCTTTGAGCAAGCATTCCCGCCTCTTCAAGTTTAAAGCTGCTATGACTGATTTTATTTTATTATGAATGTATCTTCTGCCATTTTTATCATTTGTATGTGAAGCATATTGTGACATATGTCTGTGAAAAGCGCTATATGAATAAACTTTACTTACTTACTAGGTATCGATACAAAAAAAGTCCCATTCACAGAAGAAAAGTGGACCTTTCTTTAGTATCTTTAGAATGATCTTGAGCTGTATCAGAACAAGTATAAGAGCACATAGACTAGTACACACTCATGGACCACTGTGGAACCTACCTAGACCACTGAGGGATTACACACATATAAGACACATGGGAATAGAAAAGAAAGTACTATGACTTAATGTTGAAAAATCACAGTATATTGTCTAAAGAAAGTCTTTTTTAAATTATTAATGTTATTATTATCATCACGGTATAGATGCATCACGAATTTCAGACTTTCGGTCATTGCACAGTGCATACTGGGAAGGATTTTCCGTAAAGGTGAACATCAAACCGCCATGTTTGTTTTCCCACTGGGATGTGTCTATTGACAAAGTCAGTCTTTTCTAGTCTTTTGAACCATATCACTTTTGTTTCTGGTTCTGATATTGTCATATTTTATTTTTGGGATTCAGACATTGTATTTGTGTGGTTGTTGGATCCTAACAGCAGAAAATGGCTTGAGAAATGGATTTCGGAAGTTTGCGAATTCCATAAATGCAAAAGGGAATCAGATGTGTGTGACTGCAAACCTCTGTTCAAACTGTTTCTCTTCCCAACAGAATTGAAAAATAGTGAAAGGTGAAGGTGATGGGCAGGATTGATCCACAGGAAGAACAAAAAAGGAAACATTTGACTGTCTAAATTAACCCGAGTTTGCAGCAAACATTTTGTATGTGGAACGCCAACAAAGTGGGATCCTGTTTGTTAAGTGAGAGGAGAAGAAGACAAACAGACTGAGCTGCACTTTCTTGTTCTTGTGGTTTTACAGCAACATCATGTCTTGGTCGCTTTACAGTGGAAGGTGTTTCTTGGTGAACAGTTGGTGCCTTTCACTTTGGCGTTGACTTTTTAAATTCGTAACCAAGGTGGAGCGAGGGATCAGGGTTTTGGTTTGTTGGCGCTCCACATACAAAATATTCACTGCAAACTCGGGATGATTGAGGCAGTCAAAGGTTTCCTTTTTCGTCTTTCCTGTGGATCAATACTGTACCATAATACAATACCATCGCCTTCACCTTTCACTATTTTTCAATTCCGGTGGGAAGGGAAACAGTTTGAACAGAGGTTTGCAGTCACACATCTGATTCCCTTTTGCAGTTAAGAAGTTCGCAAACAATCAGTACTGAGTCTAGTCTTAGTATTGAGAAATTGAATTTGAAATTTTAGTACCAACACTTCTTCTCCGCCTATTTGTATGTTATTCTTTCATTCCTATAGGCTGGGTGGGCTTGGCAAGTTGGTGCATACTGTCATTGTGTCCTTTGGCAAGACACTTCACCCACCTTATCCATGTTTGAATCTGTGGTTTTCATAGTGTACAAAGTAATTATGTCATGCTCTCATATGATTTTTTCCCATGTATTTGAGAAAAAGGCATCTTGCTCCAATACAGACATATTATATAAGCAGCTCTTGAGGTCAAAATAAGTCTGCTGTGTACTTTCTGCACCTAATTATAAAGCAATTATTGTCAGGAATTGTGTGTTGGCATGATAGTTGCTGTTAGCTTGACTGTAACCAGACTGTATAATGAAGTGAACTATGTGAGTATGATGTCACCCACAGCGTTAGGCTCCAGTCAAATGAAGCTCACCGAGGCTATAGCAGTTAGAGGAGCGGATTTGGTGTTCGCTCCTGTAATTAGGAATAGAAATGTGTGGACTAAATAGAGAAATAAAAACCGGGATCATTTAGAGTTAATACGAACATTTTAAGACCAAAACGACGCTCGGGCTCACAGCAGCAGTTACAGGGGTGACAATTTTTCAGTGTAAAGACAATTGTACCCAGACTCGATGGAGCTGGAAGAGTCCCCATGCTCACTTCCTATTTGGAACATGGTGGCTAACAGGTTAGTTTTGCCCAGTCTTTGGTTAGCATGCTAGTTGTTTTTAGTTGTACTAATCACTGTGAATAGTTACTGTATTTTTCGAACTATAAGGCGCACTGGTGTAAAATCAGTAATGTTGAATTCTCTCCTCTGTTTTCATACATAAGGTGCACTGGACACATTAAGACAAACAAACGGACGACTCTTGAAACTGATACTTTTGCTCAGGCGTCCACGATCCATTGGCAGATCGTGGTGAATGTGTGTTATGAATGTGAATGTGGATGGATCATTTAAGTTAGTTTTTTTTTTTTTTTTTTTTTCTATGAGGACAACTCACATATACCTTGAGTAATAATGTGTTTAATGCAGCTTTGTGCACATTTGTTTACATTTTACAGCAGACATGTCAAACTCAAGCCCGGGGGCCAAATTTGGCTCGCGATATAATTATATTTGGTCCATGAGATCATATCTAATATGTATTAGAGCTGCCCATCGGCTAAAGATAGACTATAGCGACATTATTTATTTAAAATGTTGTTACTATTTTATATTCTGCTTGTACTGGATTAAGTGTTTAAGCAAAACTATTATTAAACATTTATTTTAATGAGAAAAGGTTTAACATTATATATCTCTAAAGAAGAGAAAACATGCACATGTTGTTGAAATTTTTCAATGAATATTTAGTTTGGCCCACGACTTAGTCCCAGTTTTTCATTTTGGCCTCTGTGAATTTGAGTTTGACACTCCTGTTTTACAGAAAAGAAACTTAAAACCACATGGCTCATTTGCATAAACTATAAGCGCTGAAAAAAATCATCTCTCTCCTTGTGCACTGATGTGATTCAGCTTCTGTCACATTAACTTTCTCAGCGAAGCTCCTAACTACAGTAATGCTTCAACAATCCATCAAGCAATGCAGCTTCATACTAAAGTCGTACTAAAACATTTTGACAGATTTTTGAACGCCGTGTACCAAATAAAATCGGTTTGAAGTCAGTAAGCACAACCAGAATTGTAATTGAAATGTAAGGTGCACTGGATTATAAGGCACACTGTCGATTTTTGAGAAAATGAAATGATTTTAAGAGCGCCTTATATTCCAAAAAATATCGTAGGTAAGTGAGGAAGAACTATAGACCACTGCAAATTATTTAAAATTATCTAGTCTTGTTTTTCTGGTTTCTATGTAACTGGTGGAGGTTCTGTCAACTACTTGTTTCTATGGAGATGCCTTTGCTTTGCCTGAAATGTTCCACAGTGTGACATTAAACAACTCTACCTTACGTTTATTCAATGACAGGTGGTTTTATAGCTCAAAAATACCTCGAAAAATAGACATTCTGACTGTGAGCAGGGTCGCCTCTCTGGATTGGTCTCCACGATGATAGAAAGGTTTAACACCATACTGTGAAACATTCCAGACATTTAAGACAGTAAAAATCAGGTACGGGGCTTATAACAGTTCACCAAATGTTACTGGGGCCTTTTTACCATAAATCTTCTTTCGCCAAAACCAGGATCTAAAGACTGTGAAGGTCAGAACTTTAAATTTCCATCTCTCATTGGAAGTTTGTGAAATCTCTGAGGTGATTGACTTGGGAGCCTGGATATTGTTGGTGTAAAACTGCGATCCCACATTGGAAAAACATGGACCTATATTTCCATAGTCTTTAATGAGATGCTGAACGCGCTGGAGCCAAAGAAAATGGAACAATTCTCACTACATTGACGACTGCGGTTAGACTTGACCTGAGCAGTTGAAGTTCAATGGAAAGAATACAGAGAAATAATACAACTCATTTGGTGTTCATGTTGTTTACGGTGAGGAGCAGGGATGGTACAAGATCTCGAGAGACCAAACTGCCACATTTATAAGGTTTTAAAGATTATAAATGGGCCACATCATGCTATTTTCTGATCTACGTTATAATGTTGTTTCCTCATCACAGACATATCTGGAGTTGGGTTTTATTTCAATCATACATGTTTAACTTCTCTCAAACAGAAAATACTCCTTGTGATGTCATGTGGTTATACAGGAAGTGCTCCATTGTGTTTTAAACTCCATAGACACTACTAAACAAAACAAGGTAAAAGGAGCTGCTAAGATGGAACAGAGCATTTTGAGTTTTGGAGATATAGACAGACTACTGTATTTTTCAGATGGTAAGTTACACTTTTTTATGGTTTGGGTGTTTGCTGCGACTTATACTCCTGTGCGCCTTAAGGGCCGTTCACACCAAAGCGCCAAAAAACGCCTTGACGCCTCTATTTGGACGCCTTCGCATTTGAGTTTGGACGCCCCCAACGTGCGTATTTCACGCTGTGGACGAACGGGAGAAAAATACTTGACGCGTGTCCGTTGCCCTGGAAACAAGAGCCCGGTCCTGGTCTTTTCCCGAAACGATGTCAGACCAGACTGATAGAGTGTTTTTATGACATAAAACATCAGCGGAGGAGATCGGGTCGACGACTGGGGCGTATATATATTTATACTCCGCTGATGACACTGGATCAGTCCTGGTTTATTCCCGGTCTAGTCCCAGTCTAGTCCTGGTTTAGTCCTGGTCCGGTCCTGGTGTAATCCTCGTGATCGGCTCGGTGATTGTGGCGTATGTTTGTGGCTCTCGCTCTGGTTCTCGGGTCTTGTTTCCTGATAATAACGTTGCTGCGTCACTGGATACTCGTCCCTGATTGGTTGACACGGTGCGCTTGACGTGAAAAGTTCAGCATTTTCCACTTCTTGATGCTGACGCCTTGGACACGCGTCTAAACCGCCGACGCCGAAGACATGCCGCAAAAACGCAGGACGCTCAAGTCGGGCGTCCAAATAGACTTTACATAGAAACTGGACGTTTTGACACCTTGGTGTGAACGGCCATTTACAGTATATGTTAAAATGTTCACTCTGACAGCTGCAAGAGGGCGCTCTGGACTTGTGTGCCAGTATCTGCTACTCCTGTTGGAACACCCACACTGAGCGCAGGAGATTATCATTCAAAATAGTATCTGGGGAACTGATTGTTTTTTTAACTATTGCCCTATAATTAGTCTGGTTGTAATAAATAAAATGAAATAAAACAAAGGCAAAGGAAAGGCTGCTTTGATTTTAAATTATATTAGGCCACTTATATCCCACACTGGCAAATACAGAGTTCAACATCGCACCCCCTTTATAGTTTTATTGTCCACACGCATGCCCCAACCATAGTCTTTCATCTGAGGGATTTATTTAATCCAGAGCCACGCCACGATCCGAATCCCCTCCACAGACCCCTTTAAAACAGTCTTATAAATTCCAAATTAATGATCTTCAAAAATAAACGTATGTCCAATGGGCCGCAGTGGTGGCGTGTGCTCTCGGCACACACCTCCATCAACGCTCAAAGGCAAAGTACATGGATGGATCTCACTGGATCGAGCTGGGTCCTGTCGGTCTGATCCTCAGCACCATTTACGTGGTCCAAATCGGTTCAGTTCCGTTAATAATCCGTGTTACGTCCTTTAAGTCCCGAACAGCTGATCGAATAAACAGTAACAAAAAAAGAGCAGCCACAATACACTTTAGAAATAAAGAAAAATACACTTAATCATCTTATGTTGCCTGGGCTCCACTGTTCCTCCTGCACCATTGTCACTTCACTCTACTGCACATGTCTCCTGAAGAAAGAGCCTCTGTCCTGTCTGTATCATGTCAGTTGATCGCACCATTATAAAGACGACTGAGAAGACTAAACACAAATGCCCCCCCCCCCAAAAAAAAAAAAAAAAAAAAAAGAAAAAAAATCATATTTTGCCAATTACAAGCTGCAAGTTGTGAAATCTGCAGCTGAAAATGGTAATAGAGCAGCAGAAAGAAAGTTTGGAGTAAGATACAAACTCGTGACAATCAGGAAGGTGTAACATGCAACTTTCCTGAAGTCACTGGATGGATGGACAAAGTCTGGACTTCAGTGACACTGAAACCATCCTGTCGAGATTCAGAAAGACCCGAATAATTCTAACTGGAACTGATGCTGAGTCTGACGACAGCGACACAGAAGAGGAAGTGGTGCTCTGTTTACCTCCAGAGGTCACAGAGTTGTTCAGAAGTGACACCAAGGATGAAGAATTAAATGGATTTAGTGATTTGGAGTGAGATGGAGAGTTTGTTAAACTTGTTCTGTTCTGTTGTTTATGTTATAGTTTATCTGAAGAACTGTTCATATGTGACGTTAACAGTCTGTTGTTCTCTCTTCTATTGTTATTACTAGAACTTGACTTTCAACAGGAAATGTCAGTTCCTGGTCTCTGATTTTATAAAATAATTTCCCCCAAAAAAGTGTGACTTATTATGTTTTTTTCTTCTTCATTACACATTTTTTGGCTGGTGCGACTTAAAATACGTTAATAATAAAGGGTTCCTCAAACATGTGTGAATGAAACAAAACAACTCCAGGTCTGTTTTTGAGGAGGTAACAGTTTTATAACATTTTTATAACAACAAGAGTTCATTTTGTGAGTTCATTGTGTGCCAGAGTACACTTTGCCCACTGATTTCAGATTATATGTAAATATTAACAATTTCATTCATAAAAGGAGTTTTTGGACGTGGAGGCGACAGCGCTGGGTCAGAGATAAAAATCACCAGGTAAGAAACTCAAACATTATTATAGCGGGTGTCAGTACAGTCTATGGTGTGATCTTTTTTTTTTTTTTTTTTATCAAAGCTGTTAAGAAACTAGTCACATTTACTTATATATGTGTACTTATATCAACTCTGTATATAAGAGCAATTTCAGAAAATACTTTATTATATTACACTATTTTCTGATCTGCTTAAAGAAAAGGTCAAGGGTAGTAGCTAGTACCAATGTTGGTGTAATTTGGACTTTTAAGACATACATGGGTTATTTTTTGTATTTATTTTTATGCCAGATACATTGCATATATTTCATTACATAAATACTCAAAAATATGAGAAAAATTTGGCGGTCTACTTCTTATTTTCAACTTGAGTCATTTTATGTTTAAGCCATGTTAGCCTGGAGTTACATTTTTAATCAATCACTTCTGGAGATTCTTAATTGAAGTAGTCTTATTTTTATTCTTATTCTTAATATTAATTAATTTTTTATTTTTAATTTTTTATAAATATATTTGTGTGTGTTAAACGTGTGAATGAAACAAAACATAACTTCAGGTATGTTTGTGATGAGGTAAAAACATTAGAACTCAAAGACTCAAAGCTCACAAGAGTCTAGTTTGCATCAATATAGGACCTTTAAATGGTGAGCAGGCTCGCCTCTCCACAGATCTGATTTGTACCTTAAACTGGTGGAAACTTGTGCTCGACAATTTCATCTAGACACAGCAATAACAAAAAAAAAAAAGTGACATACTGTGACTTAAATGTTGTATAAAGTGGTAGTGTTGTTAGGATACTAAGATTCTGATACTTGGAATAGACTTTATACTCAAGTCTGATACCATAATTATTAAAAATGATCAAAAGTTACATACTGTGACTTTACTGGTGATGCAAAATGGACTCTTGTAAGCTTTAAGTCATGTTATAATGTTGTTACCTCCAGTGTTGGAAGGTAACTAATTACAAATGTAAAAGTACAAAACTTAAGTTACAATCGGGGGTGAAGTGTGTGTGGTACGTGGGGGTACGCCGTCCACCCCCCGACTCACACGATGTGAGGTAAAAAATATATATATATAAAATAGCTACAACTGAAATGTTAAACTGGAGCTACAGGCAATGATGAAAACAACCTGCATAGGCTCATGATATCTGCACTGCTGTCCGGACCTGAACCAGGACTGAACCAGGACTGAACCAGGACTGAACCAGGTCTAAGTTTAGTCCTGGTTCAGTCCTGGTGTAAACCTAGTTTAGTCCTGGTTCCGTCCTGGTTTAGACCTGGTTTATTCCTGGTTAAGTCCTAGTTTAGTCCTGGTTTAGACCTAGTTTGGTCCTGTTTCAGTCCTGGTTCAGTCCTGGCTTAGACCCGGTTCATTCCTGGTTTAGTCCTGTTTTAGTCCTGGTTCCGTCCTGGGTTTTATTCTGTTTTAGTCCTGGTTTAGACCTGGTTTAGACCTGGTTTAGACCTAGTTTAGTCCTGGTTCAGTCCTGGTTTATTCTTGGTTCAGTCCTGGTTCAGTCCTGGTGTAGTCCTGGTTTAGTTCTGGTTTAGACCTAGTTTAGTCCTGGTTCAGTCCTGGTTTAGTCCTGGTTTAGTCCTGGTTTAGACCTGGTTTAGTCCTGGTTTAGACCTGGTTTAGTCCTACTACATCACTGAGTACAACTTCTAGGTATCTCTACTTAACTTAACTTAATTTTGGCAGTGAATACTCTTGAGGTGCTTCCTGCAGGGAGCTATAAAAGCAGTGCAGCTTTGCCTCTCGAGGAGTTCACATCAGTGTAGCCGGGTACACGTGGGTTTTCCTTAGTTTTCTGTTGTTTTTGCCTAATTGGAGCGCAGTTATTTTTTGTAAATATGTATTATTTTTGCCACGGTGATTATGAATACATTTTTAGTGAATGGAACGTTTTGAGTCTGCCTCCTGCTTAAGACCACACTGGCCAGTTTCCCCGCAAGGAGCATGACATAATTACTTTGAACACTATGAAAACCACTCATTCAAACATGGCTAAGGTGGGTAAAGTGTCTTGCCAAAGGACACAAAAACAGTATGCACCAACTTGCCAAGCCCACCCAACCTATAGGAACCAAAGAATAACGTACAAACAGACGGAGAAGAAGTGTTGGCACTAAAATTTCAAACTCAATTTCTCAACACTAAGACTAGACTCAATACTGATTCAAATACTGTGATGTTAGTAAAAAACACTCTTTCTTTAGACAATAGAATGACATTTTCAGTATTAAATGGTAGTATTTTTCCTTCTATTCCCAGAATTTTTCTATTCTACTATCAAGCAACTGATGTTTATGTGACTTTGAGCAAATGTGTTGAAATATTGGGACTCAACCCAAACCGACGCACAGTAAAACTAATGTGTGGCACACCTGTGCAGCTGGCCGTCGTATCTGTGGTGGCGCGCCTTGTGGACATGCGGTTTTGTTTGTGTAATGTGTTAAAATCAGCCTTCGTTTTACTTTTTACACTTAAGTGCACTGTTTAGGACCTGTTTGAAATGGCCTACACACTCATTGGTTATACTGGACATAGAAGATTTTAGTGCTTTAGTGGAGCTTTAGTGGAGTTTGGGACTAAAGCACCTGGATGCGTGTACGTGCTCTGGATGAGGAGCTTTGTCTTTGCA
>NW_026571153.1:32047854-32286854 GCF_026225935.1 Boleophthalmus pectinirostris
AGATTTCATATCACCAGATACAGTACAGCCAAGTGGACACCTGTTTTTACCTGTTTGTTCACCCTGTGTGGACCTGATTCATTTTTTCCATTTAACTTATTCAACTCATTTAGCTTATTCACCTTATTTAATTTTTATTCAACTCATTTAGCTTATTATAATATAAATAATATAATAAAAAAATTCTTCCCCGTCAGTGGGTGTTCAGTATTTATCATCTTGGTTACTTTTCTCGTGTGCAGAGCTCCACATAAGTGTTTGTTTCTGTAGTGATTCTGTCATACATTTCATCTTGAAAAAAAAAAAGACTGAAATATTTTAAAGGACTCGCAACATCCAGGATTTCAGGGCAATTTAGTTTCATAATCGAGTATAAAGCCTGGATAGTTTATTTGGATATCGCAGGACTCCACACAGACTCATCAGCGGCATTCTCACCTTCATAAGATTCACTCTCTGTAAGTCCGTCACTATCTCTGTTTTCCACTTTATAATCAACTTCAACATCATCACTTTGGAATCTATAAAAGTCACTTTCTCTAAACTTATCCATAAAATACGTCCGCTCCTCATTATTTCTAAAACTGTGCGCCGCAGCGCCGCGATCTTTCCATTGCACGTGTTTTGTGTTGTTGTGTTTTTTCCAGAAGCTACCATCGTCACTACTTCGATTAACTTCGGAAAAAAATCAGCGAAAACATATCCTTGAAATCTTATTGGTCAGCCTAGTGTGGTTTATAGTGACCCCCCACCAACCTCTGTTTAAATGTGAAAAACCGAGCCGTTTCTAATGGTCGTCAAATCACGTCTTTAGTGACACAGAGGTGTAAAAAAGACGTCATTAAGGGTACAGGGGAGGGTCGTCAAATGTCGTTTTCATGGGGGAAAGAGTCAACAGCCACATCAAATCAATAACATCTGCAGCTTTTACTATCTAAAAAAATAATTGAAAATCTCTTTAGACAGGTATACTGTCTAAAGCAGAGTTGGAGACACTTATCCATGCATTTGTCTCCAATAGGTTAGACTCCTGTAACAGTCTCTCAGTGACCTCTCCAAACGAGCGTGAGAGGCTTCAGTATATCTACAACACTGCAGCTGGGGTCCTGATTCCAACCAGGAAGTACGAGCACATGCGTCCTGGGCTCAGGTTTCTGCAGTGGCTCCTGCGGCTCAGAGGGTGGGAAAGTCCAGAATAGTCCTGATTTTGGACAGTATGCTCCACTGGCTCTGCCTAGTCTAGTCTAGTCTACTGGAGCCAGTCGAAACAAGCCTAACTGTTTCTTAATTTTACTTTTTTGTTTGTTTTTGTTTTGTTTTGTTTTCATTTTCATTTGAGCAACATGCTTGTATGAAGTACATTGCAAACACAAAGACATGTACATGTACGGTTACACCCTTATCATCAGAAAGCCCACTAGTCAGAAGGCCCTGTAGTGAGAAGGTCCACTGGTCAGAAAATCATTCCCTCTTCTTTTGGTTTGTCAGCAACATTTCTCTTGAACAATTGAATGTATATTTGATGAAAGCAACAGGGAATAATCCCTGGATATCAGGGAAGAATTAGTAAACCAATGCTATATTAAAAGAAAAAGATTTAAAATAAAATTGAAATGAAGGTTGTAGAGCTTGAATTACTGAACATTTTTGCAAGTTGTTGCCTGAAAATCTGACAATTATTAAACCTGTTCCACTTAAGACAGACATTTCCACCCAAATCATTATTTACACCGCGATCGACGTACTGGACACCCCTATACGGTCTATGATTTGGCAACACAGCAGATGCACGCACAACCTGAGTCCAGAAAGCGGGCGTGTTAGTGCGGTTAACACATGGGTCAAGGGTTAATGTGAAGGTGCAGCATTAACTCGTGATGTTGTAAGGGCACTCAAATAGTTTATGATGATGCTAAATGAACATTAGTGAGTGGCACACATCTTAATGACCCACATGTGCTAAATGACAAGAAGAAACATCTCAAACTTCAGTAGCCGTACATCCACTTATACCTGATCGATACAACTAACCCCGCCCCCGGGAGAGTCTGAAATCTGCTGAAATCACAGACATGATACACACAGGACAGCGTCTCTTTCTGCAGGAGACTGCAGGAGGAGGGAGGTGGGGGTTGGGGAGGCTTTATCCATCCATCCTGGGAGACCCTGATCAGTCAGACTTCCCCTCTCCACAGACACTTCCTCCTAGGTCTTCTCTGGGACCTCTTCCTGGTGGGACATACCTGGAACACCTCTCCAGGGAGGGAGAGCTTTAAACTAATTTAATTCGGAATAAAAAATAATTTCACTTTAAAAAATACCATGTAAACACTTAATTCCTAATGATTTTTCAGAGTTAAACTTAAATTAAGTGGGTGGTTTATTTCAGTTCTAAACCTGAATAAATTTATTCCACGATCATGTAAATGTTTATTCCTCTTAAAAAATAATTCCGGTTGTTCAGTGCATGTGCGTTAAGTCACCCCTCTGACGTGACGACACACAAGATGGTGAAAAAGTTTGGACCATGTTTGTGTCAGGTCAGCCCGATGTTACCCATACCTCTGTTGCCCGGTGCCTACGTAATTGGTTTGGTAATTGGTACTTCACGGAGGTAAACGCGGCAATTGCTCAATCGCGCTTTGCAGACAAACTGCTTGGCGTTCTCTCTCTTAAGTCCAAGATTAGTCCTGGTTTAGACCTGGTTTAGTCCTGACCCACCCATGTGTAAAAAAAAAAAACATGAAAAATTGATTTAAAAAAATAAAAAATCTGAGAAACGGCGAGACCGAGACCGCGAAAGGTGAATCGCGGAGATATAGCGAGGAATGACTGTAGCTCAATGTCGAGGTAAGGTGTCCGAGTTTTCACAAATGGAAATATGGTCACCCTAGTGTTTTCTGTTTTCTTCCTGTAGATGTAAATACATTGGTGTCCCTTCCCCCACCCCAGACGTTCAGTGGAATTAAATAAAGCTGATTTAACTTGTGTTCCATGTAAACTTTAATTTGGAATTAATATTTCCTTGTAAACTTGAAGAAGAAGAATTCTCCCTCAGCTTAAGTATGCATGTGTTTAACGTGCGAATGAAACAAAACACAACAATGCAATGCATGTTTGTGATGAGGGTACAATTTGACAACATAGATCAGAAAACAAAGTAACATGGGCCCTTTAAGTAACTTCCCACACAACAGTGACAACAACAGCCCAGAACATACTCCCTTCCTTTGATTGACACATCATACCATACTCCTTATTCCTGTTAAAGTGACTAATCAAAAGAGGCGGGCGCTTAACGGTGTTAACCAGACCTGCTGCAAACACTACAATGAGCAACTCTGGGGAAAGAAGGCACTTGACTGGTCTGTTATTAATGCTCATATTTATGAACAAAACAGTAAAATAACAAAAACAGGATCATGTAGAGCGGGTTAATGCAAACATCTTAAGGCAAAAATGACGAGCCTGACAGCAGCAGGTACAGAGAGAGGGCCAGTTTTTTTCAACAGAAAGTGAACTGGAGCGGTTTAGCCATGGCCATTTATTTATACAGCCTAAGACAGGAGTGCTCACACTTTTTTTCAGCATGAGAGTTACTTACAAAATGACCAAGTCATAAAAGCTCTACCTAATACAAAGCCAAAACAAACTGCACTTTTTTGGAACCCTCACCACCCACAGTTTGAGAACCTCTTCTTTAAGAGAGACACTTTTACACAAAACTGTGAAAAAAGTGAAGGAAGATTTTTTAAACCTGTTTTTTTAAAGTTTCCAAACTGGAGTTTGCATTCTTTTCTGGTTTTGCAGTGATATTTACCAGCCTCTGCACGTTTACCAAACCAAACGCACATCGTGACAAACACAGATGCATTTGTGCACTTTTGTTAGACAAACTTCAGCCAAATGTGGCAGTAGGTCTGTTCTGTAGATCCGCTCTATGCTGTAGACCTGCTTTGTGTCAACACTGGAACACAAATTTAGACTGTTTTTGCTTCACGTTTGGTCTTGTTCTTTCTAATCAGCCGCACTGTGGGAGGGGCTTGTGTTCGCTGTACGCAGGAAGGAGCGAGAGCGTGAAAAGGCGAGGGGCGGCGTGCTGACGTGAGGCAGATGGACAGGTAGGATGTTTAGGAAGTTGAACCTGCCCTGTGATGCACGCTGGTACACGAGGGCACACGCTGTTACAGACGAGCCGTGCATAGGGAGCGTGTGTGTTTGTGATGTGCTGAGTCTCCGCGGGTTTCAAATGAGCGCACAGGCTGCACTGAGACGCCCCACACGCTCCTGCACCCGCTACAAGTTTATTGTAATGAAATATGATCACACTTGTTGAGTGTCAGACCTTGAGTGAGAAACAAGACCGAGTCCAAACGCGATCGAGTCCGAGACGAGATGAGTGGGTGATCTACCCACACGACCTTGGCGATCGACTGGTTGATCGGGATCGACTTAAGACGAAAGGACCGCACCGGGGCCAGTGCTCCGCGCTGCTCACACTGCACGAAGCACCAGTCCCAGTGGCCGCATGCGGCTCAGTGCATCTGTCGCCCGGTCGTGCTTTGCGGACACTCTCTCTTGCTCTCACTCAAGTCCAAAATAAGTCCTCATGTAGTCCTGATTTAAACCTGATTTAGACCTGATTTAGACCTGGTTTAGACCTGGTTCCCCTACAGATGCAGTTTGCTGCTTTGGCTGGTTCGCTCTCTGTCCAGTAAGTGGCTCTTAATCTGGTGACGTTGTTCACTGCTAAAGGCCCTGGTGACACCAACTCAAAATCTGATTGGTTGAAGCAACAGTTTCACACGCTATGACTTTGACTCTGCCTAGTAACAAGGGACGGCTGAAATGTGATTAGTCAAATGCTTTAATATGAAAATTCATGTCTGGAAGCAGCACAAGCATCAGAAAAGTTCTGAAAGGAAGCGGACAGACCATTTGGAATTATTTAATAATAATATAATTACCATCAGTCTGTGATTCAGATTCTTTTAGGCCAGCAGAGAAGGACTTGCAGGTCCTGACATCCCACCACTGGGAAACACTGAGGATGCTCGCTGTGTGTGACGTCGTCGTGTCCTTCAATGCACATGCGGGACACTTTTG
The DNA here is from genome assembly GCF_026225935.1 of Boleophthalmus pectinirostris. Taxonomy (NCBI): domain Eukaryota; kingdom Metazoa; phylum Chordata; class Actinopteri; order Gobiiformes; family Gobiidae; genus Boleophthalmus; species Boleophthalmus pectinirostris. The sequence goes on from NW_026571153.1 coordinate 32,052,961, forward strand.
GGGCGTTTATCGTTCACACTGGAGATCACATACAAGTCACATTTAATTGAAAATGTGAATCACCTCACAAAAAAAAATTTTATTTCACAAATAAATCTGAATTGAGCATTAAGCCCTGCAGTCTGAGCGTAGCCTTTCTGTGCGTGAATTCTCTCCATGAATGAAATTTTCAGTGTTGGAACATAATAGAGGGATTTAGAACTCAGAACTACTTCCTGTATTTTTATTTTTCAATTTTTTTTTCATTTTTCCCTCAAACTGCCACTTCACTGATATAAAACTATGATAAACATTGACCACAGCAGGTACACCAAAGTAATTATTAGAAAAAACAACAACAACACAAACCATCAAAGCCTTTATTCATTATTCTAAACTAGTATTGCAGTATTATTGACTTATTTCTGTGGTGAACACACAGTGGAGTACACAATAACATCTTCAGTTCTGGTAGTTGAACCCTGGGGGGCCCTGCTGTGTTTGGAGAAATCCACTTCAGCGTATGTGACTGCACTGGAGCTGTCTGCCATCTGCAAGTGGAAACGCGTTAACACAATCAGTGTACATCTCACTAATGAAACTACACTGCACATTTCACTAGGTTTATCAAGTTATAGTGTACAGTTTTACATCATGTTATTGTATATTTATGGAGAATTGTCATGTGGGAGCGAGTGTGATGTAGACTTGTGGGCGGAGCCTTGTAAAGCATCTTATAGCAAACCATAAGGAGAGGATGCACATAAAACCACTTCAGGCATGTTTTTGATGAGGGAACGTCAAAAACATGCTTTAGAACTTTCTGTATTTTTGTACCCTACATTACTTCTCTACTTTTTCCACTAAGTGACACTTAATTTATGTAAAACTATCATAAATATTCACTGCAGGTACAATCCACCCAAACTAAAAACATGAAAATCTGTCATACACTCTTCAACTTTCTTGAAAATCCAAATTTTTTAGAACTCTCACCTCTTGTATTTGAGGGTTTATTGTGATGTCAGGAGCTCCTGTGGGAACACAAAACACACATATAAGTTCAGACTTAAGTCCACATGTTGACTTTGCTGTGAGCTGCAGGTGTGTGACCTGGTGTTGTTCTCGCTCTCTTTCTCCTGTACAGTATGAGTGAGGTGAGTGTCACTGACAGGATGAGCAGAGCGCTCAGGCTCAGTCCTACGTACAGCGCCACCTCTGGAACAACAGACACACACACTCAGCTCAAGACAACATGAACATGACTTTAACCAAACAAGGAAACAAGAGTCTGTCAGAGGTGTAACTTTGATCAACAAGGAAAGTAGAGTAAAGTTACATTATATCCTGTCCTGCTCCTCTCACCTTAAACACATACTGTGCTCGTGTCTGTCTAACTGACACTTTGCAGTGACATCATGCTGGGGGTGTTCTTCCTGTATGTCTATGACAGAATCTTCAGAAGTTATGTTAAGTAGTTGTGTACATTGTGTGCACCACAATGTACACAATAGCAAACACAGCCAGTAAGTGTTAACGTTGTCTGAAAACTCAAGAAAAAATACAAAATACAAAATTGATTTAAACACATTTTCAGGAGCCTGTGTTCAGTACAAGTGTTGATGGTCCTGTATGGGAGTCAGGGAATGTTGACAACATCAGCTGCAAAGTATCAATACACATTCATCAAATTTTTCAATAAATATTTAGTTTGGCCCACGACTTAGTCCCAGTTTTTCATTTTGGCCTCTGTGAATTTGAGTTTGACACTCCTGTTTTACAGAAAAGAAACTTAAAACCACATGGCTCATTTGCATAAACTATAAGCGCTGAAAAAAATCATCTCTCTCCTTGTGCACTGATGCGATTCAGCTTCTGTCAGACTAACTTTCTCAACGAAGCTCCTAACTACAGTAATGCTTCAACAATCCATCAAGCAATGCAGCTTCATACTAAAGTCGTACTAAAACATTTTGACAGATTTTTGAACGCCGTGTACCAAATAAAATCGGTTTGAAGTCAGTAAGCACAACCAGAATTGTAATTGAAATGTAAGGTGCACTGGATTATAAGGCACACTGTCGATTTTTGAGAAAATGAAAAAATGATTTTAAGAGCGCCTTATATTCCAAAAAAATATCATAGGTAAGTGAGGAAGAACTATAGACCACTGCAAATTATTTAAAATTATCTAGTCTTGTTTTTCTGGTTTCTATGTAACTGGTGGAGGTTCTGTCAACTACTTGTTTCTATGGAGATGCCTTTGCTTTGCCTGAAATGTTCCACAGTGTGACATTAAACAACTCTACCTTACGTTTATTCAATGACAGGTGGTTTTATAGCTCAAACCTACCTCGAAAAATAGACATTCTGACTGTGAGCAGGGTCGCCTCTCTGGATTGGTCTCCACGATGATAGAAAGGTTTAACACCATACTGTGAAACATTCCAGACATTTAAGACAGTAAAAATCAGGTACGGGGCTTATAACAGTTCACCAAATGTTACTGGGGCCTTTTTACCATAAATCTTCTTTCGCCAAAACCAGGATCTAAAGACTGTGAAGGTCAGAACTTTAAATTTCCATCTGTCAGTGGAAGTTTGTGAAATCTCTGAGGTGATTGACTTGGGAGCCTGGATATTGTTGGTGTAAAACTGCGATCCCACATTGGAAAAACATGGACCTATATTTCCATAGTCTTTAATGAGATGCTGAACGCGCTGGAGCCAAAGAAAATGGAACAATTCTCACTACATTGACGACTGCGGTTAGACTTGACCTGAGCAGTTGAAGTTCAATGGAAAGAATACAGAGAAATAATACAACTCATTTGGTGTTCATGTTGTTTACGGTGAGGAGCAGGGATGGTACAAGATCTCGAGAGACCAAACTGCCACATTTATAAGGTTTTAAAGATTATAAATGGGCCACATCATGCTATTTTCTGATCTACGTTATAATGTTGTTTCCTCATCACAGACATATCTGGAGTTGGGTTTTATTTCAATCATACATGTTTAACTTCTCTCAAACAGAAAATACTCCTTGTGATGTCATGTGGTTATACAGGAAGTGCTCCATTGTGTTTTAAACTCCATAGACACTACTAAACAAAACAAGGTAAAAGGAGCTGCTAAGATGGAACAGAGCATTTTGAGTTTTGGAGATATAGACAGACTACTGTATTTTTCAGATGGTAAGTTACACTTTTTTATGGTTTGGGTGTTTTGCTGCGACTTATACTCCTGTGCGCCTTAAGGGCCGTTCACACCAAAGCGCCAAAAAACGCCTTGACGCCTCTATTTGGACGCCTTCGCATTTGAGTTTGGACGCCCCCAACGTGCGTATTTCACGCTGTGGACGAACGGGAGAAAAATACTTGACGCGTGTCCGTTGCCCTGGAAACAAGAGCCCGGTCCTGGTCTTTTCCCGAAACGATGTCAGACCAGACTGATAGAGTGTTTTTATGACATAAAACATCAGCGGAGGAGATCGGGTCGACGACTGGGGCGTATATATATTTATACTCCGCTGATGACACTGGATCAGTCCTGGTTTATTCCCGGTCTAGTCCCAGTCTAGTCCTGGTTTAGTCCTGGTCCGGTCCTGGTGTAATCCTCGTGATCGGCTCGGTGATTGTGGCGTATGTTTGTGGCTCTCGCTCTGGTTCTCGGGTCTTGCTTCCTGATAATAACGTTGCTGCTGCGTCACTGGATACTCGTCCCTGATTGGTTGACACGGTGCGCTTGACGTGAAAAGTTCAGCATTTTCCACTTCTTGATGCTGACGCCTTGGACACGCGTCTAAACCGCCGACGCCGAAGACATGCCGCAAAAACGCAGGACGCTCAAGTCGGGCGTCCAAATAGACTTTACATAGAAACTGGACGTTTTGACACCTTGGTGTGAACGGCCATTTACAGTATATGTTAAAATGTTCACTCTGACAGCTGCAAGAGGGCGCTCTGGACTTGTGTGCCAGTATCTGCTACTCCTGTTGGAACACCCACACTGAGCGCAGGAGATTATCATTCAAAATAGTATCTGGGGAACTGATTGTTTTTTTTTAACTATTGCCCTATAATTAGTCTGGTTGTAATAAATAAAATGAAATAAAACAAAGGCAAAGGAAAGGCTGCTTTGATTTTAAATTATATTAGGCCACTTATATCCCACACTGGCAAATACAGAGTTCAACATCGCACCCCCTTTATAGTTTTATTGTCCACACGCATGCCCCAACCATAGTCTTTCATCTGAGGGATTTATTTAATCCAGAGCCACGCCACGATCCGAATCCCCTCCGCAGACCCCTTTAAAACAGTCTTATAAATTCCAAATTAATGATCTTCAAAAATAAACGTATGTCCAATGGGCCGCAGTGGTGGCGTGTGCTCTCGGCACACACCTCCATCAACGCTCAAAGGCAAAGTACATGGATGGATCTCACCTGGATCGAGCTGGGTCCTGTCGGTCTGATCCTCAGCACCATTTACGTGGTCCAAATCGGTTCAGTTCCGTTAATAATCCGTGTTACGTCCTTTAAGTCCCGAACAGCTGATCGAATAAACAGTAACAAAAAAAAAAGAGCAGCCACAATACACTTTAGAAATAAAGAAAAATACACTTAATCATCTTATGTTGCCTGGGCTCCACTGTTCCTCCTGCACCATTGTCACTTCACTCTACTGCACATGTCTCCTGAAGAAAGAGCCTCTGTCCTGTCTGTATCATGTCAGTTGATCGCACCATTATAAAGACGACTGAGAAGACTAAACACAAATGCCCCCCCCCCCAAAAAAAAAAAAAAAAAAAAAATCATATTTTGCCAATTACAAGCTGCAAGTTGTGAAATCTGCAGCTGAAAATGGTAATAGAGCAGCAGAAAGAAAGTTTGGAGTAAGATACAAACTCGTGACAATCAGGAAGGTGTAACATGCAACTTTCCTGAAGTCACTGGATGGATGGACAAAGTCTGGACTTCAGTGACACTGAAACCATCCTGTCGAGATTCAGAAAGACCCGAATAATTCTAACTGGAACTGATGCTGAGTCTGACGACAGCGACACAGAAGAGGAAGCGGTGCTCTGTTTACCTCCAGAGGTCACAGAGTTGTTCAGAAGTGACACCGAGGATGAAGAATTAAATGGATTTAGTGATTTGGAGTGAGATGGAGAGTTTGGTAAACTTGTTCTGTTCTGTTGTTTATGTTATAGTTTATCTGAAGAACTGTTCATATGTGACGTTAACAGTCTGTTGTTCTCTCTTCTATTGTTATTACTAGAACTTGACTTTCAACAGGAAATGTCAGTTCCTGGTCTCTGATTTTATAAAATAATTTCCCCCCAAAAAGTGTGACTTATTATGTTTTTTTCTTCTTCATTACACATTTTTTGGCTGGTGCGACTTAAAATACGTTAATAATAAAGGGTTCCTCAAACATGTGTGAATGAAACAAAACAACTCCAGGTCTGTTTTTGAGGAGGTAACAGTTTTATAACATTTTTATAACAACAAGAGTTCATTTTGTGAGTTCATTGTGTGCCAGAGTAGACTTTGCCCACTGATTTCAGATTATATGTAAATATTAACAATTTCATTCATAAAAGGAGTTTTTGGACGTGGAGGCGACAGCGCTGGGTCAGAGATAAAAATCACCAGGTAAGAAACTCAAACATTATTATAGCGGGTGTCAGTACAGTCTATGGTGTGATCTTTTTTTTTTTTTTTTTTTATCAAAGCTGTTAAGAAACTAGTCACATTTACTTATATATGTGTACTTATATCAACTCTGTATATAAGAGCAATTTCAGAAAATACTTTATTATATTACACTATTTTCTGATCTGCTTAAAGAAAAGGTCAAGGGTAGCTAGTACCAATGTTGGTGTAATTTGGACTTTTAAGACATACATGGGTTATTTTTTGTATTTATTTTTATGCCAGATACATTGCATATATTTCATTACATAAATACTCAAAAATATGAGAAAAATTTGGCGGTCTACTTCTTATTTTCAACTTGAGTCATTTTATGTTTAAGCCATGTTAGCCTGGAGTTACATTTTTAATCAATCACTTCTGGAGATTCTTAATTGAAGTAGTCTTATTTTTATTCTTATTCTTAATATTAATTAATTTTTAATTTTAATTTTTTTATAAATATATTTGTGTGTTAAACGTGTGAATGAAACAAAACATAACTTCAGGTATGTTTGTGATGAGGTAAAAACATTAGAACTCAAAGACTCAAAGCTCACAAGAGTCTAGTTTGCATCAATATAGGACCTTTAAATGGTGAGCAGGCTCGCCTCTCCACAGATCTGATTTGTACCTTAAACTGGTGGAAACTTGTGCTCGACAATTTCATCTAGACACAGCAATAACAAAAAAAAAAGTGACATACTGTGACTTAAATGTTGTATAAAGTGGTAGTGTTGTTAGGATACTAAGATTCTGATACTTGGAATAGACTTTATACTCAAGTCTGATACCATAATTATTAAAAATGATCAAAAGTTACATACTGTGACTTTACTGGTGATGCAAAATGGACTCTTGTAAGCTTTAAGTCATGTTATAATGTTGTTACCTCCAGTGTTGGAAGGTAACTAATTACAAATGTAAAAGTACAAAACTTAAGTACAATCGGGGGTGAAGTGTGTGTGGTACGTGGGGGTACGCCGTCCACCCCCCGACTCACACGATGTGAGGTAAAAAATATATATATATAAAATAGCTACAACTGAAATGTTAAACTGGAGCTACAGGCAATGATGAAAACAACCTGCATAGGCTCATGATATCTGCACTGCTGTCCGGACCTGAACCAGGACTGAACCAGGTCTAAGTTTAGTCCTGGTTCAGTCCTGGTGTAGTCCTAGTTTAGTCCTGGTTTAGACCTAGTTTGGTCCTGTTTCAGTCCTGGTTCAGTCCTGGCTTAGACCCGGTTCATTCCTGGTTTAGTCCTGTTTTAGTCCTGGTTCCGTCCTGGGTTTTATTCTGTTTTAGTCCTGGTTTAGACCTGGTTTAGACCTGGTTTAGACCTAGTTTAGTCCTGGTTCAGTCCTGGTTTATTCTTGGTTCAGTCCTGGTTTAGTCCTAGTTCAGTCCTGGTTCAGTCCTGGTTTAGTCCTGGTTTAGTTCTGGTTTAGACCTAGTTTAGTCCTGGTTCAGTCCTGGTTTAGTCCTGGTTTAGACCTGGTTTAGTCCTACTACATCACTGAGTACAACTTCTAGGTATCTCTACTTAACTTAACTTAATTTTGGCAGTGAATACTCTTGAGGTGCTTCCTGCAGGGAGCTATAAAAGCAGTGCAGCTTTGCCTCTCGAGGAGTTCACATCAGTGTAGCCGGGTACACGTGGGTTTTCCTTAGTTTTCTGTTGTTTTTGCCTAATTGGAGCGCAGTTATTTTTTGTAAATATGTATTATTTTTGCCACGGTGATTATGAATACATTTTTAGTGAATGGAACGTTTTGAGTCTGCCTCCTGCTTAAGACCACACTGGCCAGTTTCCCCGCAAGGAGCATGACATAATTACTTTGAACACTATGAAAACCACTCATTCAAACATGGCTAAGGTGGGTAAAGTGTCTTGCCAAAGGACACAAAAACAGTATGCACCAACTTGCCAAGCCCACCCAACCTATAGGAACCAAAGAATAACATACAAATAGACGGAGAAGAAGTGTTGGCACTAAAATTTCAAACTCAATTTCTCAACACTAAGACTAGACTCAATACTGATTCAAATACTGTGATGTTAGTAAAAAACACTCTTTCTTTAGACAATAGAATGACATTTTCAGTATTAAATGGTAGTATTTTTCCTTCTATTCCCAGAATTTTTCTATTCTACTATCAAGCAACTGATGTTTATGTGACTTTGAGCAAATGTGTTGAAATATTGGGACTCAACCCAAACCGACGCACAGTAAAACTAATGTGTGGCACACCTGTGCAGCTGGCCGTCGTATCTGTGGTGGCGCGCCTTGTGGACATGCGGTTTTGTTTGTGTAATGTGTTAAAATCAGCCTTCGTTTTACTTTTTACACTTAAGTGCACTGTTTAGGACCTGTTTGAAATGGCCTACACACTCATTGGTTATACTGGACATAGAAGATTTTAGTGCTTTAGTGGAGCTTTAGTGGAGTTTGGGACTAAAGCACCTGGATGCGTGTACGTGCTCTGGATGAGGAGCTTTGTCTTTGCACCGTGTCGGTGTGTATGATCCGTGATCTGTCTTGTTCACACTGGAGCATTGTTTGTGCACTTTTAATGAGTAGCTATAAAACTATTCGTATTGTGTCTGTTCTGTGAGCACAGGACGCCACGCACCTTTTCCTTAACCATGGATTAACCATTAACCAGTACAGGTTTACCCGCGCATCACTACTATCCAAGAACAGGTTTGATGAACAGTTTGGTCAATCATCACTGCCACACTCCTCCATGCATAACTTGAGACATCCATGTAGATTCATTGGGGATATTCAAGGTACACACAGTGTGTACAGGCGCCCCCTGCAGGTGCCTCTGTGCAGGTTTATCCTGTACAGGCTTTACATGTTAATCATGCGAGGATCCTAATCATGTATTCTTGTAACGCGTCTGTAAAACTACATAACGCTACACGTGCACATGCTCATGTCTATCACTTAGATTTGACTGTGGTTTTATATTGATATTTTTCAAATACTTCCCCAAATACATGTGTTAGTACGGCCTCGGTGTTATGACGGTGTGCTATACCGCACACACCACACACCGCGGGGCAGAGGCATGTACAGTTAGGGAAAGGAAGTGAAATTCTTGAACCGCGACAGCCCTAGTGTTGCCAGTAAACTTGTTTCAAGTTTTATTATAGATTATAAGACTACATCATATTAGTTTGTGTGTTTTAAAGTTGCACTTAATAGAGAGAGAGAGAGAGAGAGAGTCCTTTAAGGGCCCAACCAATGAGAGGCTTTGCTTTCTTACTTGATAAATGTCTTGATTATGTGAAAACATTTATACCAGGTGAGAACAGCTTTTCCATCATGTCTAATATTTTTAAATTAAGAATAAATGTGTTTTACAGTGATTTGAGGTGAACATGTCTGCCACAGATTCTAGTAGTTTATGTTTTTAAAGACATTTGAAATGAAACATTACCCTATCATGAGTACATCATTGTACTTGTGTTTTGGTGAACATTGGAGATGAGGAGCCACTCCTTCTAGTAAAACAACTCTGGAAGAGTTGAAGTCTGACACGTTTAAGTCACGTTGTCTCCTTGCGCCCTCTGCTGGTAAACCTGGTGTTTTGTACTGACTTCCTCAGACAACAGCAGATCATTTCATTTGACCATTTGGCTGCAGAATTATTTTAATATATAGCATGACAAACCAGGTCAAATATAGATTAAAGGGCCCATATTACACCAAATTTACTCATGTGAACTTGAAGCCATGTTCTAATTGTTACCAGACCTGGAGTTGTGTTTTTGTTTCTTTCGCACATGTTTAAGTAACCCGTTATTATTAGTCTGTCTGCACCTCTAAAGCTCAAAATGCTCTCTTCCACCTTGTGACATCATCTGAGGGAGTATGTGCTCTTAGACTTGCTCTGATACAGCTCAAGATCATTCTAAAGCTATTGAGGAAAGGCTCTTTTTTGTATTGATACAAGCTCAAATGAGTTTCTAGTTCCAATACTAGTTTTAGTATCAATTTGTACCAGATTTTTTTTACTTTTGAAAACCCTATTGTCTTATCAAAGGTCAAAAGTCTTCAAAATGGCCCCGATAACAGGATACTGAAGCCAGAGAACATACATTTCGACATTATTCAATTTGATTCCATAGGACTAGTTCAGAACAAATTGGACAATTTTGTGTTAAATGTGTTAAATTTGGATCCATAGTGAAAGAAAACAAATATTCTGTCAATGTACAAAGAAAAAACTGTTTTTTTGTTTTTTTTTGTAGGACTATTTTGTAGGACTATTGAAACTATATATATATATATATATATATATATATATATATATATATATATATATATATATATATATATAAACTACAATAATTTGGACTATTTTAGCCCTGGAACTGCAGAACTGAACCACAGGTAAAAGGAGCTGTTAACTACAGCATCGTGACATCACAAGGTGGAACAGAGCATTTGGAGATGTAGACAGACTGATAATAAAAGATTACCCAAATGTGTGTGAAGGAAACAAAACACAACTCCAGGTCTGTTTTTGATGAGGTGACACATCATGAAATGGCTTAAAGGGCCCATCTCATACAAAATAACTCTTTTCACATTGTATCTTCTGCACATATTCAAGCACAATTTGGTGGTGTCGGTGGCAAGGGGGGGGGCATTTGAGGGCCGTGCCCCCCCAGCGGCCACTGGTGCCCCACCCCCCAGCACAGGCCGTTATTATTACTATTTTAAAATGATTTTGATTGGTGCATTTCACTTTGGGCTGAGGGCACAAACTTAACTGTGACATCAATGACATCACAGTCTCTGTTTATTTAGTGTAGTGTGATTGGACAACTGTCCTGTCACTCACGTCACGTCAACCTGCTGCGTCAACTCGTAGCAGCTCCACGATTAGCGGCAGCTGCTACTTCAGCCTAAAGCTCCACACAGGAAGTGGCGAGGACAGAGTCAAAGAGCGACACACTGACAGACCTGCCGCCGGGACCCGGGGCTGTCGCTACCGCTGCCGGAGCCGGGACATTCCTTGCCGGGAGCCGGGACAGTCTCCGCCCAGACTCGGGACAGTCCCTGCCGGAACCCGAGGCAGTCACTGCCGGGACTGGGGCAGTTGCCACCGGGCCGGGGCTCTCGCTGCCGCCGATGGGGCCAGGGCAGTCGCTCGCTGCTCTATCCGCCTTTGCCCGCTCGTTTCTGGGTGTAAAAGTTTGACCTGAGCATAGCGCGCAGAGGCATAATTCTACCTGGTGTCCTGGTGCTGATATGGACTGGCCATAACTTTCAGATGTCTGTTTCTGGTATTTGTTATAATACTATAGACTAGATATATAATACATATATTATTCATAATATATATTTATAATTTTGGCTTTGGTGCCCCTCCCAAAAATTATACCACTAGCCACCACTGGTCCTGGTTTAGTCCTGGTTTAGTCCTGGTTTAGTCCAGGTCCCTCAAGTCTCAGGTCTCTATAGGACAGGACTCACTACAGCCCTGGTGCTGCCCGGTTGCTTCTTTCAGTGATGTTGTTCAGAGGTGTTTTTGACGAGAGGCTGTTGTTTAATGTTTACGACCAGTGGCAGGCCTTCTTGTTTTTAGTTTTTTATTAATTTCCTTTTATTATTGTCTTGTGTGCGTATCGTCTACCACACAGCCTCAACAACTATTGCAGCTAACAATAATAATAATTTCAATAAAATAATGATAATTATAACAACACATAATTAGCCTAATACTGTTAAAAAAAAACGTGTTTGATAGTTGATTTCTGCTGTGTATGACTCCACCGCGTTAAAATATTTCTCAAATGGCAGTGCCCCCCCTGCTGGTGACCCTCGCCCCTCCAGTAGATGTGCTCTGACACCGACTCTGCAATTTGGGTTTTAGAACATTACACAATAGTTATGAAATCTTACTAATTTCTTGGAGGCAGTCACAGACCAGGAACTATAAAAGGCCGACTATTCCGCCCTCCAAACGTGACGTAGGCTCTGAGTGAGCTGCCCTTCCTCCGCCCATCTCAGGGAGGGAGGGGGAGACAGGTGTGCGACCTGTGGCGTAAGTGTACAGCTCTGCAGCCCCACAACCCTTTTAGCGGTCTGATAGCAGTAGGAATAAACTTTTATTCATCATGGAGATACAGTGCGTTCATCCTTATGTGTTGGACCCAGAATCATACGAGGACTTTGAGGTGCAAGAAGCACAAGCACATCAGCTGAACCTTACTGATTGGTAAAGTATTAATAAACACGAGTAGATAAACTTATTATATCGTGTACACTGCAGTGTAGAAGAATGAACTTATGCTGTCACTATTGTTTAAGTGATCATGTGGGAATTGTCAACCAATGCGGAGTGGAGGCGGGATGGAGGCAGTGGAGCAGGGGAGGGTGGCGGGTGCGAAGCGCTTTCTGCTATGTCAAACGCGTCATAGGTGTAGCTGGCTGTGTCATCGTTATAGCAGCTTTAGTTCATTGTCACGTGGGAGGGTGGCAGAAAAACGCTGCAATTTCTTTAAAAAAAAAAGCCGAATCAATCTAAAAAACACTTCGGCAACATATACAAGGCCCACATATCACTCTTAGAAGGTAGAAAGCTCTGAAAAGTTGATTTTACATGAGATGGGCCCTTTAAACCTCACAAGTGTTACACAAGGAACTTTAAATCCAAAATAAAGTGAGAGTATAATAATAAAACTTCTTCTCTTCACAGAATGTGGACCCCCCTCTCCCTCGCCTTGTCCGTCCTTTCTGCCGTGCTGCTTGGATGCCCCAGTGGCGACAGCAGCAGGATTGTGGTGCTCCCGATGGACGGCAGCCACTGGCTCAACATGGAGCTCATCCTGAGACAGCTACACGCCAGAGGCCATGAAATCACCCTGCTCCGCCCCACAGAGAGCCGGTACATCCCCGAAAACTCCACTGTGTACACCTCCATCAACATACGCACACTGAAGTACAAGGAGGACTACAACAGTATACTTACATGTGTCATGGAATGTCGTAAGAAGTCACAGTTCGTGAGTCCCTTCTGTCAAAAGTACATTCTCACTAAACTGTTGAGTAAGTTTCACAGGATGATTGCTGATTCCACCGCGTTTCTTCTGGATGATCCTGTCTTTATGAAGAAAATGCATGACTCTCAATTCGACCTGATGTTAACGGACCCCGGTTTGCCCATCGGTGCAATCCTCGGAAGCTATCTCAAGTTACCGATGGTTTTCAATGTTCGTTGGATAAACAACCGGAGACAGCCATTTCACGATGGCGCCTTCACCATCTTCTTACATTCCACAGACGGGTTCAGAACTTACAGACAAGATGGACTTCATGGACAGAGTGAAAAATGTCTTGTTCCAGATATTCAGCCAAATAGAGATGCAGTTTGTCATCTCCCCAGCATATTCCAATCTTATCGAGCGGCACTTCCCTCCTGGTTCCAGCTTGTTGACTTTGGAGCTCTCAGCGGACATCTGGTTGGTAAGATCAGATTTCGTCTTCGAGTTTCCGCTTCCGACAATGCCCAACGTGGTCTATATCGGTGGGTTCCAGTGCCAAGAACCCTCTCCGCTTTCGGATGAGATGAAAAAGTTTGTTGAAAGTTCCGGCGATCACGGAGTCATTGTAATGTCCACAGGAAGTTTTGTGTCCGTCTTACCTCGAAAAGCGACCGAGGCCATCGCGGCAGCATATGCGGAACTCCCCCAAAAAGTTATATGGAGGTACACCGGACATCCACCAACTGCTTTAGGCAACAACACTTTACTGGTGAAGTGGTTGCCTCAAAATGATCTCCTCGGACACCCCAAAACCCGTGTGTTCGTAGCTCACGGAGGCACAAACGGTATATATGAAGCCATCTACCACGGCGTTCCTGTAGTAGGGCTGCCGTTGCTTTTCGAACAGTTTGATAACGTGCTCCGCCTACAAGCGCGCGGGGCTGCCAGGATGGTTGAGCTGAAATCTATCACCAAAGAGTATTTCCTGGAGGCGGTTCAGGACGTCATAGAGAATCCGTCGTACCGTGAAAACATTCAGCGTCTTTCGAGACTGCACCGTGACACGCCAATGAAGCCAATGGACACAGCCTTGTTTTGGATTGAGTACGTGATTAGAAATAAAGGCGCGCCCCATCTTCAGGCGGCGGGCTACAAACTGCCGTGGTATTCCTACTTCTGTTTGGATGTAGCGGCATTTTTGTTCACCATCTTAATTGCCGTGGTTTGGTTGTTCATGTTTTGTTGTAGATTACTGTGCTGCAGGAGATCAAAGAGGAAGATAAAAGGAGAATGAATAAAACTAGGATTTGTATTTATCTTTTTTGTGTTGTATTTTAAAGTTAATCAAGTAAAATTTTAGAATAAAATTTTCAAAAATAAATAAAAGACACAGAGGACCACACAACTTACGCGGTGTTAAAAGCCAGAGAATAAAAGTGGATCTTAAGACGAGACTTAAAACTCTCCACTGTGGGGGCTGTTGGGACATGGGGGGCAGAGTGTTCCAGAGTTTGGGGCCAACCACAGAGAAGGCCCTGTCCCCCCCGGTTTGAAGTTTCGTTTCAGAGCCCACGAGGTTGAGTTGACCCTCGGACGTCAGAGCGAGCGCTGGGATGTAAATTTGGATGAGGTCCGAGATGTACTGTGGGGCCGGTCCATTCAAAGCTTTAAAAACAAACGATAAAATCTTAAAACCAATTCTAAAATTAACAGGAAGCCAGTGCAAAGACGCATGAATTGATCGGGATTGTGGACTTATTCTCTGTGTTTTTAATGTTTCATTCGTGTTAATTCACCCTGTAATACAGAAGTAGTGCAATGTTTGGACCTTGGAGTGTCAATGGGTTGAGATATGATGTGGTGTGGACTTTGGGTTGTATATGAGGGGTGGGTCTCCAACCTTTAGCATATGCCAGTCTATGGTAAACATGTGTCGGGTCAAAATTGTGTATGTTTCTGCAGAAAATGCTAAATCAACAAGTTATGCAGTCAGATGACTAGAATAAAGGCACCTGTTTTCTGTGAATAGTCAAAATGGGGGACATCGTCTAAGGGGGCGTTGTCAGGGGACGACGCGAGATATGCCGTGTGGCTGAATCATGCAAATCTACTTGAATCCGAGACCTGTACCTACCTGAACCAATAAAGAGACATGTCTGAGAACTGTTTTAACTCTCCAAGACTCTTTTTTAAGACTCTGTTCAGGTTGCCTCCAGGAGAAGCTGACAGGATAGTGTGCTTTCTTTTTTTTTTAGTTCTTGTTAAAAGTGATGTCACAGACTTTTGGACAAACTGTAGTCAGTAAAGTGCGTTTTGTGAGATGCCAGAATAAAATGATGGAGTAAGAAAGCTTTCAGAAATATTTGTGCGCATAGAATAGAAATCCGTGCGTATTTGGCTGTAGTTGTGCATAAAATAATTATTTGTAAACTCTTGAATGATTCCAGTCATACATAAAATATGTTGTGTGTATTTTATCCATCAGAATACGAATTGAAAAATTACGACGTCAAGAATTACAATCACGAAATGAAAATGAACGATTACGCTTTCATCAGTATGAATACAAATTGACAGACACGACTTTACTGTCAAAAATATGCTGAAATGTCCCAGTTTACACCAAACACTATCAAACTGTCCTTGTTACACACAATGGGTTATAAATGAGTTATAATGAGTTATAATGAACTAACAAATCCATCCACGACACGACACAATGACGTTATACTTACCGGTAAATACATACACCAAAGTGTTGCCTGTAAACATGAACATTACTTGATGCTGGCAGCTGCATTAAACTGTAATGTGTAACATTTCATTGGCTGTGACGTCTGTAACCAGGACAGTTTGATAGTGTTTGGTGTAAACTGGGACATTTCAGCTTCCCGAGGAACTTTTGGTCAGCCTACTTCAGTGACCTGTGTCTGTGGATTGATTCATGTGAGAAATGCAGCTGAGATGAAGGTTAAGACTGACTGATGCTCACTGTGGCTGTAGCTGTGAATGTTTCAACCTGAACATACAGAGAACCTGATATTTGCTAATTAGTCCTGGGATAACGTTACATCTCATGTTCGCCAACTGGCTCCACTATGTTTCTACTAACATATAGGTGCAATTTCTCGTTCAGAGGAGTTATTTCTACACAATATTACATCATTATCGGGCTGCGTTCGAGTTAAACCTGAATTCAATGTGGCGAAGACAAGAGATTTTTTACAATATTTTTTTTAATGAAACCGTCAAACTTGTTGGTCGCTGATGTAGCTCCTCCTTGTGCCATTCACTCTCTGTTTTTACTCTCTGCTACAAACTTAAGCCTGCGCAGTCTTGATCCTGATCAATGTTGTCTTTTTGACAATAAAGTCGAGTCTGTGAATTCGTATTCGTACTGATGAAAGTGTAATCGTTAATTTTCATTTCGTGATTGTAATTCTTGACGTTCGTCAACTTTTCAATTCGTATTCTGATGGATAAAATGCACACAATATGTTTTATGTACGACTGGACTCATTCAAGAGTTTACAAATATTTATTTTATTGCAACTACAGACAGATACGCACGGATTTCTATTCTATGCGCACGAATATTTCTGAAAGCTTTCTTACTCCATATAAAGACAGTAGTCCCGGCGTGATGAAATAAAAGTGCGCATGACTTGTTCAGAAAGTTTAAAAAGGTTTGACTCTGGATTAAAGCCGCAAATGATAAAAACTTGATTTTAAAACACCATTGATCTGATCACATAATCTTTGAGGGGTCCCACATTAAAGAGGGTACAAGAGGGTACAACCGGATCCAAACAGTATCACCTCAGTCTTTGCTTCATTCTGTTTTACAAAAAGTTTTAGGCCATCCAAGCCTTGACGCCAGATGGACAGTCGAGTAGGAGTGTCAGGCGTCAGGGATCTTTCTTTGCAAGTAAATCTGTCAATCTTTCTGGCAAAGGTTTTTTAAAAATTTCTCTAAGTAGGAGCAGGTAGAGTGCAAAAAAGCATAGGCCCCACGTACATTTCGATTTTCAACTTTTAGCTTTTATAAATGTCTACTTCAGAGGCAAAGCAGTAAAGATGGGACAGTTTGAACCAATTTTGTCCTCTGATCTTTTTTCATAACTTTTATAAATGTGTAATTTCATTGCGGTCAGTTTGTCAAAGATTCACTTTTGTCCAGCTCATTGTGCAACAGCAAATTTTCCAGGTTTAAAACTGGTACATTCACACAGTTGGAGGGAGTACTGTATTTTCCACACCACAGCACGTGCTCTTAAGCCTCCAACCTCATCAAAACACGACTGCACGCCCCACAATCCAGAGCGCCCTATACACGAATCCACTGGGGTGTCCCAGCACGACCTCAGTAAACTACAAAGCCACAGCGCACGCAAACACACACAGAGCAGACAGCGAACGTGCAGCGAAACACACCAACAGACACACTCATCACTCCACGCCGACGAGGAACGGAACGGAGGAACGAACCGAAAAAGCGAGTGCAATGTGCCACTTCTAGACACAACTGAACAACTGAGTCACTGCGAACACGTCAACAATCCAGCGGTTCCAGACAGCCCCCTCCCTACACGCCACAACTGAACAAAGCCCAGAGTCACCGTGAACGTGCCTGTTACATCCCATTTGCTAGGAGAGAAAGGGAAGTAACAATAAAACCAGGATGTTTTAAGGTTTAACTAAAAATTGTGCATTTATTATTTACAGTGTAGGAAAAGAAAAAAAAAACCAAAAAAAAAAAAAAACAGGAATTTGAGGAGAAAATAAAAAGGATTTAAACAAAATAATCTAATAAACTAAGGAGCCCTAACTAAGTACAATGCGAACAAAAAGGTGTCTCAAAGAACTAACGGAGGCAACAGCCAGCCATATAACAAAACACAAAGTGAGACAACCAAAGAATCAAACAAAAAGGGTGAACTGGCCGCAGGGATCCAGCCTCCCCGAGCAGGCGGAAGATTGTCCTTTTTAAACCCCCGCTCCCACACGTGGCATCCGCGGATCGGTGAGGGCAGAAGGGTGACCGGCCAATCCTCGACACGCTGTGACGCCAGCCTCCGTCCGGCATCTGGTGCTCCCACGCATCCGGGTCCAGCGCTCACGGACCGAGCGCATCATGCACACACAAAAGCAAATAGAGAAGAACGGGAGCACACAAAACAAATACGACGGCCTGTAACGGCGTCAAACAAAGTCCAGTGCAGTTTATTTGTGAAAAAAGTTCAAAAATACATCATTCTATGACAGTGCATTTTATAATCCAGAGCGCCTAATAGTGTGGAAAATACTGTAAATAGGAACTTAAACAGTCATCACAGCACTATCTTTATGTTCATAACCCTTTCAGTTTCATGTGTACTGTCAGTTTTAATGCTTATACAATAGTTTGAATTTCCTCTAAGTTTTGTCCCCGTTTGCAACTCCAGATTCTGTGTACTAATGACTAATGACTAATGACCAATGACTAACGTTTAGACAAATCTCCAGTTGAGGTCCCTTGATCTACGATGGCATAAATCCAAAATAGTCATGTTGTTGTCAGTGGTAAGTACTGTACTTAAAAAAAAAAAAAAGTATCTGTAGTTTTCTGAAGTAGATTTTAAAGTGGATACGTTCTTGTTTACTCCGCCACATTTGAGAGCAGGTATTCTGTACTTTCTACTCCACCACATTTTTGAACAGGACAGGAAAAGTAAAAGTGTCTTTTTTATTATAGTCTGAGACCTGCTGAAAATCCCGAGGGGTTTATTTTTAACATGTGTAGTTTGAGCAAACAAAAGTAGAGGAGAAGGTCATTTGTTTGGGGTAGGACCTGCATGATTATACTGAAAACAAGAACTGAAGAAGCAGCTTGAATGAACTGCGAAACCAAAATATTTGACCAAAATAAACTTTTGTCCAGTTGAATTGAATTTCTCCTTTGCCTTGATTAGAACATGTTAATCTGTTTATCATGTTTATTGAATTTAAAATAAAAATCATACACAGTTCCGTTATTCTTGCTTGGCTACAAACAGCTACTCTACCCACCTCTGAGTGCATCATGAATCGATGAGAGGAAACTTACCAAGAAGCAGCACTGAGATGGTGTGGAGTGTCATGTCCAGGCCTTCCTCTTCCTGAACACACACATCAGACATCCTGCTTATTCCTGTTAAACTTACCTAATCAAAACAGAAAATGTGTCCCAACAGTATTAATCCCATATGTGTTCAAATGTGACACATCAGAATCACAATTAGCCACATTTGCAGCATAGACTCTTGGCATTTGGCTCCAGCCAAATGAAGCCAATCGAGGCTGTTTTTTCCACTCGCAACCCTGGCTCAGCCGGCGAGTGCTTAGAAATGCTGACAGTCACATGATGCTGCACCCATAAACTGTATAAAGAAGTGGACTAAGTGAGTGTGACGTCACCCATAGCCTCTGGCTCCACTCCAATGAAGCTCACGATGCTCACGGTTACCAGAGCGAATTTGAAGCCAGGCTCCATATTAGGAATACGACATTTTTAATAGACAAAATAGTGAAATAAAAACACCAGGATCGTGTAGAGCAAAATGCTGCAGCAGTTACAGAGTGAGGGGCCTAATGTTGCCTAATGTTGCACATGCACACTGATTTGATAATGAGCCAGCTATGTCCTCACCTACTTGCATTTTGCATCTAATTAGAAAGTTATTTTTCAAGTCTTTCTTGTGTATAAATAGTCCCTGTATTTTGGATGTAATTTTGTATGTTGATGACACAGACTGTCACTTCTCTGATGTATAACTATGATATGTTTAGCTCCACCCCACAACATAACCCTCCTTACTGATCTTTATAGGCTTGTTTCGACTGGTTCTGGTGTCATAGACTGCTTTGACTTGGTTAGGTTCATGGAATAACTAATGTTTTCTTAACAAATTGTTAATATTAAATTGTTCCTAATCTCAACAATTCACTAAACGATGTTTCGTAAGCAGCAGTAAAGTAAAGACATTTACAACACATGAAATACACAGTCACACTCACTCACACAGGGCTCCCAAAGTTAACCCACCCTCCCCAACTGTACCAAGAATTGGGATTAGGAGCATTTCCAAACATACTTAAAGTGTTCTAAAGCAGCATGCTGAAACAGTGGTCCACCGCAGTCCTGTACTCACTTATCACCAGTGCTGGGGCAATGGGTTTGTTAATGTGTTAGAGCAAATTACTTTCTTAGCATAACAAGACTTAGATTTAGAAAAACTTCATTAATCCTACAAGGGAAATTATTTGGACACAGTAGCTCACACATCACAACATAATATAATAACAAAGAGTAAATATATAAATGGTAATAATTCATTCTAAATAAGTCATAAAAAAGCAAGAGACAGATGTCAAATAAGAAATAATTATATAAATGTAAATGTACAAGTCAAAATAAAATAGATAAGTAATAAAATATAAAATTTCAGCTGTTTACAAGAGGTCATAGGAAAACAGTGCTACAATGATATGATTGACAGGATATAGGCTTATCTGTTACATAAGGGTGAGTTGTTGTACAGTTGTAGGGAGTATTATCTGTTACATAAGGGTGAGATGTTATACAGTTGTAGGGAGTATTATCTTTTACATAAGGGTGAGTTGTTGTACAGTTGTAGGGAGTATTATCTGTTACATAAGGGTGAGTTGTTGTACAGTTGTAGGGAGTATTATCTGTTACATAAGGGTGAGTTGTTATACAGTTGTAGGGAGTATTATCTTTTACATAAGGGTGAGTTGTTGTACAGTTGTAGGGAGTATTATCTGTTACATAAGGGTGAGTTGTTGTACAGTTGTAGGGAGTATTATCTGTTACATAAGGGTGAGTTGTTGTACAGTTGTAGGGAGTATTATCTGTTACATAAGGGTGAGATGTTATACAGTTGTAGGGAGTATTATCTGTTACATAAGGGTGAGTTGTTGTACAGTTGTAGGGAGTATTATCTGTTACATAAGGGTGAGTTGTTGTACAGTTGTAAGACCAGCTTTACAGATCAGTTTGTCAATCCCCCAAATGTCCCTTTTCTTGGAGCTGTTCCACCAGATGATCACAGTGAAGTACAGGGCACTGCCACCACAGACTGGTAGAAGATCTCCAGTATCTTTCTGCACACATTAAAAGACCTGACCTGAAGTAGAGTCTACTCATGCCCTTCTTGTGCACAGCCTTACAGCTGTTCCTCCAGTTCTCCCTCCATTAGTTTCAAAAACATGTTCCCAGTGAATAGGTCTAGTAGACACTCAAGGTCAGTTTACAACAATAAATGATCATAAAAAGAAAAAAAAAAAAAAACAGACCTCATGTTAGAGCTGGTCTGAACTGAGTGTGGTCTGAAAGACAGCAGTGAAACCAGTTGAGGCGTGTCAGTACTGCCAATAGAGGAAAGTCTGTTCAGAAGGATCTACCCTTTTTTAATCTACCCCATAAATGATAAGAAATAATGCGGAGAAATAATATTTACACATTTTATTGGACGATAAGTGAGCAGTTGACCCAGATTTTTCATCTCCATGGAAACAAACATGAGAGACTCCTCCAGGCTCCATGCCAAATACGCGTCAGGTTTGTAGAGATGCAAGCATGCACACAAGTTATGAGAAGGGGACAGAAAAGGGGGTGTGGCTTTGACAGGACTGTGGAGTGTGGGCCAGTATAATGCACAACTGATTGAACTGACCAGTTTTATTTGCACAATAATGTTCCTTCATTACAAACTCATTGTATCTTTGAATAATTCTACACTCACATTGGCTCCTAAAGGTGACAAAGTATCCTCTATGTTCATACACTTCACTTTTTAGCTTAATTTAAAAGTCCCATACGCCTTCTGCTGGCTACAATGACTTTATGTGTGCATAGAAATTATTACTGAATTCAGGTTTACATTTTCCATTCATATAGTTATTTAAATAAAAAAAAAAAAAAAAAAAAAAGATACCAAATCCATGACCATAGCATATAATATAAGACCTTAACTCCAACTTTGTACTACCCAAGTTATTGTTATATTTCACAAATTCAAGAAAACTACTACAACACATCACATAAAGCAAATAAAAAAAGGCTTAAAACAGTGATTGCATAATTACTTCTGAAGTGAAGTGAAAAAGTATAGAGGATCCTTTTCAGTTTGTGCAGTCGGACACTGGGGGGCACAGCATGTAACAAACTGGAGCTTTCAGCTGGAACAAAAAAACAAAACAAAAAACATACATACATTATATAATATGACATACAAAGACATTAGTCCTGGTTTAGTCCAATCATTCTTGCATGTAAAGCTGCAAGAGCTGTCTGCAGTAGTGATGTTTTTTGAAGATAAACTTAAGGTGAGGGACATTTTATTGTGCCTCATACATTTGCACAACAAGCTCACACTTTGCTGTAAACCAGGGACGTCACTAGACCTTTTTTTTTTTTACTGAAGCACATACCCCAGTATACATCAGCTGTGCCCCAGTATGGAAAGATCCAGCCCCTGTACTGTGCAGTACCAAACACGTCTAACAACATGAGCACTCTGCTCCAGTGCAGCTCATGATACATACTGTACCAGTGCAGCTCATAATACAGGCTATAATGTGCATAGGTACATATTATAGGTTACAGTTGGTCTGTAGTGATGTGCAGATAGACTGTAACCAGCACTGTTGAAGATACTCACCCCTCCTCTCAGCAAAAAGATGAAACAGTTATCAATCAAATTTCAATCAATCAATCAAAGGCACTGGATTGCTCTGTTATTATAGTTTATATATCGATTTATAGGATTTATATTGAACTATAATAAATAAATAAAAATGCCAGGATCATGCTGGCAGAAGTGGGTTAGAACTAAACAACTTGAATGAGCAGTTACAGAGACAGGGACTTACATTATTCAAAAGAAAATGATTTGGAGCCAGTGCCTTTCTATTTGGAAGGCATCGGCTACAGTCTATTGTTCCATTAACAAATCATATAGAGAATGGGATAAAGTCATTTTTAAAGGAAAGGAAGAAGATGGATGGAAGACATTGCATAGGTCGTGAGTGCTCTTCTTACAAGGTTTGAAAGTTGCATTCAGTGCAGCCACTGACAGGTTTCTAAACCAGCTCTGAATACCATAAAGCACCACACTGTCTAGAACAGCTAAACATGAGCATTCTTGCTCTGTAAACACACTGAACTCTCTTACCTGTGGACCAATAGGAGCAGAGTACATAGACTACTCGGTGTAGATGGGGTTAGTGAAGGAGTCTGAGATGATGTCTACAGGAGCTTCTCTGCTCTGTCTGCTGTCAGGTGGAACCTCTTCAGGGGTGCTCTGTAAAATGTACCATTTGAAACAAAGTCCAATTCTTTGATCACAATCTTACCATTTCTTTCTAATTGAATCATTGCTCATTACTCAGAGCAGCAGTGGAACAATAGAGTGTGTATTAGTGGAGCTCTGTACAGTCCTCTGCTGCTGCTGCCCTCTCGTCTTTTATTGGCCTTGTCTTTATTTCGTTTTCAGGAAAAGATGCTCATGCAACACCAAACCTGCTGCGCTCCCTTAGCGTGAAGCATAAACTTCTTCCAAGTCCAACATGGAAACGCAGCTTCATCTTAAGCACTTGACTTCAACATACTCACCCATTAAAGTCAACGGGCCAAGCTGTATGGCACATGTCTCTAGATTAGCCTAGCCCCGCTAGGTACTTCCAGTGGCTTTCTATCTATTGAACTTGTGCAGTACTATTTTTCTCACGCGGACACACGCCAACACATGTGGCCACTTTGAGCAATCAGAGCAAAAGTAGATAGAGCGGAGCCCACGACATTTTTGATAGCTGTAGGTGCCCTGTCAGCCAAATACGAGCAGTTTGTGATTACATTGTGCACTATGGGAAAAATCCTTCCTGGGCAGGAGGATTTCTCTCACTGAAGTTCCAGTGAGTGCCCACTACACCAACTCAAGACAGCTTTGAGCTAGCAATACCCTCTCCAGTTATTTTAATAGATTTCTGGCTGGATGTTGTTAGCTTTAATGTGGCGACAGAACTCCTCTCTGATGTCTGAAAGTTGCACTAATACTTGTGCTGTTGACTTTCTGGATGAATTAACTTCATGAGTGTCGGTGAAAATGTTGTTGTACAGACAACTGCATTCTGTTACATCGTTATGAATAAAGAGCATAAATGTGGACACTGATCTGAAGAAGACTCACCTCCAGTAGGTGATCATATCCTGGAGTCTGGGGGGATTCTGTGTGAACATACAAACATATAGTTACAGTGGTTTCTACTAACATGTTACATTTGTTACTATGGACTACTCCTGGATGAATGAATATACATACACTCCACCAGTCTACATTTTCGACACACACTCACAGATGTGATATGTGATATAAGATATATTAGAATTATGTAGAATTAATATTTTTAGATTGTATATCCAAATGCTCAAAACAAATGCTCATAGCAACCCTTTGTCCAAACTTTGTCCAAACTTTTAATTGGTCATGTATGGTTCACTTTTTCGAGTAGAAACTTCCACTTTGCTGTGTTTGCAGGTGTCTGACCTGGTGCTGTGCTGGCTCTCTTTCTCCGGTTCAGTATAAATGAGGCGAGTGTCACTGACAGGATCAGAAGAGCGCTCAGGCTCAGTCCTACATACAGCACCACATCTGTAACAACAATAATTCACATGAATTCAAATGATCTCCAGACCACATTTAGTACAGGCACATCTCAAATTAGAAACTAGACAATAGCCCATAGATTCTCGATGGGGTTCAGGTCAGGCGAGTTTGCAGTTGTCTTGGGGGCTGTATAAGCAGGTGAAATTAGCATCTCCATAAAGATAGTCAGTAGAAGAAAGCATGAAGTGCTCTAAAATGTCCTGGTCCAGTGGATTTCAGAAAACACAGTGGACCAACATCAGCAGATGACATGGCAGTTCCAAATCATCACTGACTGTGGAAACTTTGTCCTGGACTTCAAGCATAAGCAGAAGACTTCTGTGCATCTCCACTTTCCTCTAGACTCTGAGACCTTGATTTCTAAGTAACATGCAAAATGTACTTTCATCTGAAAAGAGGACTTTGGACCACTGAGCAATAGTCCAGTTCTTTTTCTCCACAGCCCAGGTAAGACTCTTCTGACATCGTCTCATGTCCCATATAGGCTTCATTTGTGCTCTCGATGCACTGACAGCCTCAGTCCTTATGAGACTCCTCCAAATACTTGAGTGGATTTTGTTTGACAGTCCTCTCAATGCTGCACTCATCCCTTTTGCCCTTTTTATCCAGTGTCAAATCATCATAAATATGACACGTGATCAGACATCTTGATGAAGGCTTTTACAGAGATCCTATATTACACAAAATTGACTCTTGTGAGCTTCAGGCCATGTTAGAATGTTGTTATCTCATCTGAAATATACCTGGAGCTATGTTTTGTTTGAGTAATCCTGTTTGTCTACATCCCCAAAACTCAAAATGCTCTGTTCCACCTTGTAATTGCATAAAGCAGTAGTTTTCATGTTAACAGCTCCTTTTAGCTTTTGTTTAGTGAAGAACGGCAATTCCAGGGCTGAAATTCAAGTGAAGGTGTTGGGAGTTTAAAAACACAGTGGAGCACTTCCTGTATTGTCACATGACATCACAAGGTGGAACAGTGTTGGAGATTTTTCCCTGGAGGTGAAGTTAACTGAGTGCACTGCTCTGTCTGAGTTAGACTTTAGTTTAGCCAACAGTTTTTCAGTGTTTGCTTTAGTTGTTTTTTGTTCTGTTTTTTTTTTGTTCATAAATAAAATGTGGGTATACCAGATAGTGGGTCCTGGTCCTGCTGAGCTTCAGATGCACTGGGGCCCTCGGGGACTCCAGGTCCAGAAATTTTAGCTGGAGACAAAAGACATAATCATTTTGCACATGGCATCATATATTATTTTTACATGGTTTGTGCTGTTGGATTAAAGCTACACAGTGTCTATTCTCTTCTACGGGGTTCATAACTTTGTTTAACTTCACCAATCTCCATGGAGACAAAGGGGGCTGCTACCAGCCCAAGCTACAGGTCAGATCTGGGGAGAGTCAACCTCTCAATAAGAAAGTATTTTTAACAATAAAAACACCAGTAATAGAAAAAGGGTTTAATGCCAAACTGTGGGAATATTCCAACCAATGCAATCATCAATAACAGGCAAAACCCCCACCAGAAAAAAGTTACATAGTGCAACTTTAAGTGAGGAACCTGTGAATGATAAGATAAAAACACAAAACTTACCACTTGTGACAGAAATCTCGACGTCCACAAACCTCCACTGAAAGCCAGCCACAGCACAGCTGTATGTTCCCTCGTCAGATCTCTGCACATTTCGGATGGTCACATACATCACATCTGGATATGAATCACGCTCCTCAAATGTAAAACTGTATTTCCCATAATTTTCTCTTGAGTCTCTTGAGGAAATAAACAAAAAATCCCTGCCTGACTCACAGCGGTGTTTACAGAAGATCCTATAGAACCCACGTTTGTAAAATGAACATTTGAATTTGAAGTCTTCTCCTTCTCTCGCTACCAGATATTTCACTGCTCTGGTGAGTGACCCTCCACAGCAAAGCACTGTTCCAAGAGATAAACAGGTTTGATTAGTAAAATAATAAGAGACCACCATTATGTCAGCCAAGAAAATACAATCAGAGGTGGGTCATTCCACGCCAAATCTCTGAATGCCCCCACTCGACCATCTCAAATTTGACTGAAAAAAATCTTAGAGGTTCAATAGGAAAAGTCACACATTTTAGCCCCCAACTCCTTATAGTTTTGTCATTAAAAAATAGTTTGTCAACCCCCCTGACCTGTTTTGAGCAGAGTTTTCTGACGAGCCACTTTCAGATTGCTGTATCTAAAAAAAAACTACTTAAGGTTGGTCCTTCAAGTTTTCAAGGGTTAAAATTAGTCAAATGTACTTGTAAAATCTAGACTTTTACACATGTGCTTTTGGTTTATCACAGATTTCTGGGGGCTTGAATTTACTTGATAATTCTACTCTTCAAATATGAGGGCATCTTTGAAGGACTGTGGAAAGTGCAATTTCAAAGACAGAGTTTGATATTGAACATAAACCTTCCCACACATGCGTATGTGTGTGTACTTTGTATTTAAAACTGAGCCTCTGTGATGAAGACAAGATATTAAGTGTTAAAAATGGAAAAATACATTTGGTGCCATCTTTACCATGTTATACCAGAAAAATGACAGCACCCACCAACATAAAATGGACAGTTTTAGAAAGACTAGATGTCTGTTTTTAACATATCCAAAATTTGTGATGGTGTTCTGCCTTATTTTTGCAAAATAATTTTTTGAAAATGTGATGTCCGCACACATGCAGAGCATTCATGGACTATGAAGGCTCTTTCAGAAGCTAAGAAAACACTCTGATTGTTGAGCTTAAACTCAACAAAAAGCTTGATTTGATTACTCAACTATTGTAAATGATCTCAACTCTCTGAGGAAACTTTCAGATGTTTTGGTGTAACACTCCTGAATTGTATATAGGCAGAAGAATCTTTTTGCTGGGTCGCGTGGATGCATGAATTGTATCTGAACATCTTGCTGAGCTTCAGATGTCTCTCTGATGCTTCCCACCCACCGGTGATGGTTGTAAACACAAGTTACATATTGGCCAGGTATCATGTCACTGATTTGGAAGCCCTGTGGAACCTCTTCTTCTGCATGTTCTGTCTCATAGTGGACAAAAAATCCAGCTATTCCAAGACACTTTGCTGACCTCAGATGTTGTTGCACTGGCTTGTAACAGTGATTTTCTCTGGTACCTGGCACTGCCAGTGCATTTGCAAATCTACTTTTTTTAGTTCTTTAGTTAATAAAAATATATAACCCCTCACCTCCCTCTGTTTGTTGCGTCTTTGCACAGGATCGTCACAGACGCGTTTCTATTTCTATATCTAAAGACTGCATATAAGTTATACTTCAAGTATAGTTTATGAAGAATGAAATCAAACATTTTGCTGAGTTTAAGGTGTGTGTCATGAAATCAGGTACATTTGCTAAAATTTGCCTTGAAAATTTGAAGGACCAACCTTAAGTAGTTTTTAAATATAGCAATCTGAAAGTGGCTCGTTGGAAAACTCTGCTCAAAACAGGTCGGGGGAGAGTTGACAAATTATTTTTTAACGACGATACTATAAGAAGTTTTTGAGACTTTTCCTAT
The DNA here is from genome assembly GCF_026225935.1 of Boleophthalmus pectinirostris. NCBI lineage: Eukaryota > Metazoa > Chordata > Actinopteri > Gobiiformes > Gobiidae > Boleophthalmus > Boleophthalmus pectinirostris. Next base: position 32,080,896 of record NW_026571153.1, read on the forward strand.
TGGAAAGTGTGTGAACCTCTTAGAATTTTTTCAGTCAAATCTGAGATGGTCGAGCGGGGGCATTAGCAGATGTGCCTCTCAAATACGACTGTAAAAAGGTAAAATAACAGTAAATGTCGCCTAAATAAACCCACCTTAAAATCAAATAGTGTCAAACCTGGGTTTTATAATCAACTGAAGACTTACAGTGAATTTTAACACCACTAAATATAGCGGCTGTTTATATCGGCTATCGGCACCTCCAAAGCCCTTTTTATCAGTATCGTATTGGATTTTTAAAAATTCATATCAGTTCTATCACAAACAGACCTGGAGTGGTGTTTGGTTTCATTCAAACATGTTTAACGCACAAATCCTCTATATTTCTGCTGACTTCTTCTCTCAAACAGAAAACACTCTGTTCCACCTTGTGATGTCAGGTGGTAAGTGCTCTACTGTGTTTTTAAACTCCACACACCTTCAGTGGAATCATTTAGATCATTTCAGCCCTGGAATTGCCAAGCTCTACCTTTTTGGGCATAAAAATGTGGTAACACTTTAGTTTTAGGACCACATATTAACAGCTAACTAAGTGGTAATTGGTTTGTTAATTAGCAGTTACTTAGCTATGAGTTGGTATTAATCAAACACTTATTGATGCTTATTAAGATTTCAGTGTATGTAACAACATCTACTGTTATCTCCACTACTTTAAAGGGATAGTTCAGGATTTTTGACATAAATCTGTATGTCATCCCCGTGAGCAGTGTCGTGCATCAACACTGACTTACCCCCGACAGCGTCCGGTGAGTCGAGATACTGGCCGTTTTCTGTGCTGATAAAAGTAGTCCGACAAGTTGGCTGGGGACTGTATAATAAAGCGTTTTTTTTTCTTCTCAAAACAATCTGTGTTCAAAAGAGTGATACTTTTGTATCACAAAACCATCGTCGCCAAAAAAGTCAGACCTCATTATCGCTTGGCACTATTTTCTCTCCGTTCGTATCACTGCGTGCTGCCGCCAGGTGACAGTCGCGCACGAATCCATTATTTTCTGCAGTTGTTCGGCAGTTTTTGAGAACTAGAGCCATAAGTATATGAGCTTGTATAAGATACATAAGAATATATCTAAAAAATGGTGCGGACTCTTGATTCTCCAGGCTGTAACAACAAAAACCTGTCTGAATCTCCACACACGTCACCGTTTTCCTGTCACGGACTTTGCACTGAGGAAACTTTGGCTTCTTGCCTTTGGCTTCAATGTGGAAACCAAACCAGGTAAGAACGAAGAAGTGCCGCTGTGTTTACAAGAGAACAGACTCAAGAATCAGCTGTAACTCTGTGTGCAGTAAATCACTCAGTGTCATATCACCAGTGAAGCTTCTACAAAACATAACTTTATAATCGACTGTTATTACTATTGTAAATGTCTCGTACACTATTGGCAGCAGCTACGTGGACGTGTGGATGATTCCATGTTTCTATTAGTCGTCCATGCTTCAGTCACAGTGGAGGCTCTATGTTCACTGTATATGAGTTTATAAATGACGTGATGGTGAGTGTCACTCGGTCTCTCACGGCTTCAGCTTCAACTTGTACCACTTCTCTGTCTCTCTTCTCTCTCTGCTCGTTCTAACTCCATCTGGTGAAATCGGCATCAGTATATTCAGGTTCATAAAGATCTCCCCTTGGCTTTGTGGTAAAGGCAAAGTCTTTATTGTCGGTGTTGTAATCAGACATGTTGTCGCTAACATTCCGAGCAGTAAACAAAGTGAACCAGGTGTGGCTGTCACCTGGGAGCAGCGCGCAGTGATACGGACGGAAAGAAAATAGTACCAAGTGATTATGAGGTCTGACTTTTTAGGCGACAATGGTTTTGTGATGCAAATGTATCACAAGAAAAACACTTTATTATACAGTCCCCAGCCAACTTGTCGGACTACTTTCATCAGCACAGAAAACGGCCAGTATCTCGACTCACCGGACGCTGTTGGGGGTAAGTCAGTGTTGATGCACGACACTGCTCACGGGGATGACAGACAGATTTATCTCAAAATCCCCAACTATCCCTTTAACTGAAGAAAGTAGTAAATGGGTTAGTCCTCGCAAAATACAGCCTTAGACAAAAATGCATTGAAAGTATTTTATAAATACTAACAAAGATGTAATTAAACACTTATTATGCATTTTACTATTAACTATTAATATATGTACCTTTATTTTTTCTTGTGGTTGTTTCTATTGTCTATTATTTTAGGGATGTTGTATGTTCCATTGTGTAAGACTGTAAATCTGTTACTTGCCCAAAATAAATAAAAGTGGCCTTTGACTCAAACAAGCAATTCATGACATCACAAGATGAAACAGAGCATTTTGAGCTTTGGACATGTACACAGACTAATAAAAGGTTACTCAAACATGTGTGAATGAAACTCTGCATTTGCTGGAGGATTTTATTTACTGTGAATCCCCAACCTTCTTGCAGTGAGATAAGCCACTGTTCTCAGTTACATTTACTTTTGGGTTCGGTCAAGAGGTAACGGAGGGAAACAGGGGCAGATGTTTTACATTCAAATGTCTCTTATTCAGAAACTAGAGGGACTATTGAAATAAGTAAAGTATCAGAATGTAGGAAAGAGTTACACTCCAACAGGGTCAAGTTAAACCTGTGATATTCTTTCAAGTTGTTGACAAAAAAATAAAAAACTCATGTCGGTAACGGAGGGAATGAAATATGCAGCACAAATATGCAGGTCATGGTAACGGAGGGAAAAGTAACGGAGGGAAAATTGTGCAAGCAAGTAGAAGGTGCATGATTTTACATCATTTGTCAACTTTTTTCTTCTGAATACTTTAATATTACTTCAAAATGAAAGGAAACTATTTCTATAAAATATGTCAGTCCTTCCAAGCAACTTTTTTTTTTTTTTTAAATCATGTCCCTTCATCAACAGTTCAAAGATGGAATAACACAAGATATGATGAAATACATCCATTTATTTACATGATTTGCAGGTCTTTGGTCTGTTTAAAACATATGGAACTTTAAAACCAAAAATGGTACAGAAAAAAGGTCAACAGTTTCATAAACTAGAGTACACATGTATCTGTTCAATACATTTTTATATCAGATGCATTAACTTTTGGCCTTGCTGTTTACTTCTGCTTAACTGGGCCCTTTTGCAAAACTTGTACTTTTCGGAGCAGTTTTTTGACACCTACTTTTACTTAAATACTTTTTTTTTTTTTTACAAATACTTGAGCAAAATTTTTCATTGTCCCACTCTGACTAAGTCTATGGTGACAAAAGCTTTACGTTGACAAGATGAATTATTTGGACACTTCTACCTTCAGATATGGTTTGCTTTTGTCATTTGTAGGTCCATTCTTTGGAAATACCAGACTCTGTGTAATATCTGATGTCATGTCTGTCCAACTACAATAACTCATCAATACATTTTATGTCCAAACTATTTCTCTGTACTCAAATAGTTTCTCCAAATACTTTTTACTCTTCCTTGTGCACTTCTGTGGCTCATTACTGTACTTTTATTTGAGCAATATCTTAAAGTAACTGTATGTAGCCTAAGCTCTTACAATTTTGAAAAAAGGTACAAAAATCCCAGCTAAATTACAAGATATAGATTAATATATGGTTTAAAAATGGTTTAATATACATTTTCTCCTTCTGTAACTTCATCCTGAGAACCAAACAACAGGACCATGTCCAGTGTTTTTGTAATTCAGAATAAATCCGCATTTGATTAGAACATGTTTACCTCAGATCTGTGGACACAGTTAAGTCGCGTTTATTGAATTTAAAATAAAAATCTTACATACAGTTCTGCTATTCTTGCTTGGGTACAAACAGCTACTCTACCCACCTCTGAGTGCATTATGAATCAACAAGAAAAAACTTACCAAGAAGCAGCACTGAGATGGTGTGGCGTGTCATGTCCAGGACTTCACTCGAGGGGAAATCAAATACGTGCATCGTCAGAATCCCTATCTTATATATCTGTCCACACAACAATGATATCATCCTTCATCCTTCCTCTTTCTGAACACTTTTCATGACTCACCACACATACAGTTTATTCCTGTTAAACTTACCTAATCAAAACAGAAAATGTGCCACAGTTGCCACAACTACATCCAACAGATCAGTGTGTGGATGCAAAACAACATTCTCCAGTCAACTCAGACAAGACACAAGTAATCGTTTTTGGACCACAGAAACAAAGAGACAGTGTCAGCAGTCACCTCCCGTCTCTCTCTCTAAAACCTTCAAATCAGGAACGAAATCTAATAAGTAATAATGGACTTTAACTCTTTCCCCCCTGGACGCCTACTAGGAACAACCCCTACATATATTACTAGTTCTACCCTTAGAGCATACTTGCATAAAAGAAAACAGACTTCCACGAGTGATTATAAATGATTTTCACACTCATGAACTTAATTGTAACACAGACATATTTGTATCTCTGGAAACCTTAGACTCTGAACTCTTCATTTCTGGATGTTTAAATGTGATTCAACTCATTTACAGGTTTATAACAGCTCACTGAAAATGAGAGTTTACCTGGTCAGGTGCAAAATCGAAAAACAAAAAAACTACATTACATACATCTGATATCTGCATGTTCTGAGTACTATATTCATAAAAAAAATTAAAATATACTTTGTCAAAGTATTTAAACAGATTTCATATCACCAGATACAGTACAGCCAAGTGGACACCTGTTTTTACCTGTTGTTCACCTGTGTGGACCTGATTCATTTTTTCCATTTAACTTATTCAACTCATTTAGCTTATTCACCTTATTTAATTTATTTCAACTCATTTAACTTATTCAACTCATTTAGCTTATTATAATATAATAATATAATAAAAAAACTCTTCCCCGTCAGTGGGTGTTCAATATTTATCATCTTGGTTACTTTCTCGTGTGCAGAGCTCCACATAAGTGTTTGTTTCTGTAGTGATTCTGTCATACATTTCATCTTGAAAAAAAAAGACTGAAATATTTTAAAGGACTCGCAACATCCAGATTTCAGGGCAATTTAGTTTCATAATCGAGTATAAAGCCTGGATAGTTTATTTGGATATCGCAGGACTCCACACAGACTCATCAGCGGCATTCTCACCTTCATAAGATTCACTCTCTGTAAGTCCGTCACTATCTCTGTTTTCCACTTTATAATCAACTTCAACATCATCACTTTGGAATCTATAAAAGTCACTTTCTCTAAACTTATCCATAAAATACGTCCGCTCCTCATTATTTCTAAAACTGTGCGCCGCAGCGCCGCGATCTTTCCATTGCACGTGTTTCATGTTGTGTTTTTTCCAGAAGCTACCATCGTCACTACTTCGATTAACTTCGGAAAAAATCAGCGAAAACATATCCTTGAATCTTATTGGTCAGCCTAGTGTGGTTTATAGTGACCCCCACCAACCTCTGTTTAAATGTGAAAAACCGAGCCGTTTCTAATGGTCGTCAAATCACGTCTTTAGTGACACAGAGGTGTAAAAAGACGTCATTAAGGGTACAGGGAGGGTCGTCAAATGTCGTTTTCATGGGGGAAAGAGTCAACAGCCACATCAAATCAATAACATCTGCAGCTTTTACTATCTAAAAAAAAATTGAAAATCTCTTTAGACAGGTATACTGTCTAAAGCAGAGTTGGAGACACTTATCCATGCATTTGTCTCCAATAGGTTAGACTCCTGTAACAGTCTCTCAGTGACCTCTCCAAACGAGCGTGAGAGGCTTCAGTATATCTACAACACTGCAGCTGGGGTCCTGATTCCAACCAGGAAGTACGAGCACATGCGTCCTGGGCTCAGGTTTCTGCAGTGGCTCCTGCGGCTCAGAGGGTGGGAAAGTCCAGAATAGTCCTGATTTTGGACAGTATGCTCCACTGGCTCTGCCTAGTCTAGTCTAGTCTACTGGAGCCAGTCGAAACAAGCCTAACTGTTTCTTAATTTTACTTTTTTGTTTGTTTTTGTTTTGTTTTGTTTTCATTTTCATTTGAGCAACATGCTTGTATGAAGTACATTGCAAACACAAAGACATGTACATGTACGGTTACACCCTTATCATCAGAAAGCCCACTAGTCAGGAGGCCCTGTAGTGAGAAGGTCCACTGGTCAGAAAATCATTCCCTCTTCTTTTGGTTTGTCAGCAACATTTCTCTTGAACAATTGAATGTATATTTGATGAAAGCAACAGGGAATAATCCCTGGATATCAGGGAAGAATTAGTAAACCAATGCTATATTAAAAGAAAAAGATTTAAAATAAAATTGAAATGAAGGTTGTAGAGCTTGAATTACTGAACATTTTGCAAGTTGTTGCCTGAAAATCAGACAATTATTAACCCTGTTCCACTTAAGACAGACATTTCCACCCAAATCATTATTTACACCGCGATCAACGTACTGGACACCCCTATACGGTCTATGATTTGGCAACACAGCAGATGCACGCACAACCTGAGTCCAGAAAGCGGGCGTGTTAGTGCGGTTAACACATGGGTCAAGGGTTAATGTGAAGGTGCAGCATTAACTCGTGATGTTGTAAGGGCACTCAAATAGTTTATGATGATGCTACATGAACATTAGTGAGTGGCACACATCTTAATGACCCACATGTGCTAAATGACAAGAAGAAACATCTCAAACTTCAGTAGCCGTACATCCACTTATACCTGATCGATACAACTAACCCCGCCCCCGGGAGAGTCTGAAATCTGCTGAAATCACAGACATGATACACACAGGACAGCGTCTCTTTCTGCAGGAGACTGCAGGAGGAGGGAGGTGGGGGTTGGGGAGGCTTTATCCATCCATCCTGGGAGACCCTGATCAGTCAGACTTCCCTCTCCACAGACACTTCCTCCTAGGTCTTCTCTGGGACCTCTTCCTGGTGGGACATACCTGGAACACCTCTCCAGGGAGGGAGAGCTTTAAACTAATTTAATTCGGAATAAAAAATAATTTCACTTTAAAAAATACCATGTAAACACTTAATTCCTAATGATTTTTCAGAGTTAAACTTAAATTAAGTGGGTGGTTTATTTCAGTTCTTAAACCTGTTCAGTGCATGTGCGTTAAGTCACCCCTCTGACGTGACGACACACAAGATGGTGAAAAAGTTTGGACCATGTTTGTGTCAGGTCAGCCCGATGTTACCCATACCTCTGTTGCCCGGTGCCTACGTAATTGGTTTGGTAATTGGTACTTCACGGAGGTAAACGCGGCAATTGCTCAATCGCGCTTTGCAGACAAACTGCTTGGCGTTCTCTCTCTTAAGTCCAAGATTAGTCCTGGTTTAGACCTGGTTTAGTCCTGACCCACCCATGTGTAAAAAAAAAACATGAAAAATTGATTTAAAAAAATAAAAAATCTGAGAAACGGCGAGACCGCGAAAGGTGAATCGCGATATAGCGAGGAATGACTGTAGCTCAATGTCGAGGTAAGGTGTCCGAGTTTTCACAAATGGAAATATGGTCACCCTAGTGTTTTCTGTTTTCTTCCTGTAGATGTAAATACATTGGTGTCCCTTCCCCTCCCCCAGACGTTCAGTGGAATTAAATAAAGCTGATTTAACTTGTGTTCCATGTAAACTTTAATTTGGAATTAATATTTCCTTGTAAACTTGAAGAAGAAGAATTCTCCCTCAGCTTAAGTATGCATGTGTTTAACGTGCGAATGAAACAAAACACAACAATGCAATGCATGTTTGTGATGAGGGTACAATTTGACAACATAGATCAGAAAACAAAGTAACATGGGCCCTTTAAGTAACTTCCCACACAACAGTGACAACAACAGCCCAGAACATACTCCCTTCCTTTGATTGACACATCATACCATACTCCTTATTCCTGTTAAAGTGACTAATCAAAAGAGGCGGGCGCTTAACGGTGTTAACCAGACCTGCTGCAAACACTACAATGAGCAACTCTGGGGAAAGAAGGCACTTGACTGGTCTGTTATTAATGCTCATATTTATGAACAAAACAGTAAAATAACAAAAACAGGATCATGTAGAGCGGGTTAATGCAAACATCTTAAGGCAAAAATGACGAGCCTGACAGCAGCAGGTACAGAGAGAGGGCCAGTTTTTTTCAACAGAAAGTGAACTGGAGCGGTTTAGCCATGGCCATTTATTTATACAGCCTAAGACAGGAGTGCTCACACTTTTTCAGCATGAGAGCTACTTACAAAATGACCAAGTCATAAAGCTCTACCTAATACAAAGCCAAACAAACTGCACTGAAACACTCTGTGCCCCTTTTTTGGACCCTCACCCACAGTTTGAGAACCTCTTCTTTAAGAGAACTTCCTCTGACACTTTACACAAAACTGTGAAAAAAGTGAAGGAAGATTTTTAAACCTGTTTTTTAAAGTTCCAAACTGGAGTTGCATTCTTTTCTGGTTTTGCAGTGATATTTACCAGCCTCTGCACGTTTACCAAACCAAACGCACATCGTGACAAACACAGATGCATTTGTGCACTTTTGTTAGACAAACTTCAGCCAAATGTGGCAGTAGGTCTGTTCTGTAGATCCGCTCTATGCTGTAGACCTGCTTTGTGTCAACACTGGAACACAAATTTAGATTTGTTTTTGCTTCACGTTTGGTCTTGCTCTTCTAATCAGCCGCACTGTGGGAGGGCTTGTGTTCGCTGTACGCAGGAAGGAGCGAGAGCGTGAAAAGGCGAGGGGCGGCGTGCTGACGTGAGGCAGATGGACAGGTAGGATGTTTAGGAAGTTGAACCTGCCCTGTGATGCACGCTGGTACACGAGGGCACACGCTGTTTGCAGACGAGCCGTGCATAGGGAGCGTGTGTGTTTGTGATGTGCCGTAGAGTCTCCGCGGGTTTCAAATGAGCGCACAGGCTGCACTGAGACGCCCCACACGCTCCTGCACCCGCTACAAGTTTATTGTAATGAAATATGATCACACTTGTTGAGTGTCAGACCTTGAGTGAGAAACAAGACCGAGTCCAAACGCGATCGAGTCCGAGACGAGATGAGTGGGTGGTAGATCGGGATCGACTTAAGACGAAAGGACCGCACCGGGGCCAGTGCTCCGCGCTGCTCACACTGCACGAAGCACCAGTCCCAGTGGCCGCATGCGGCTCAGTGCATCTGTCGCCCGGTCGTGCTTTGCGGACACTCTCTCTTGCTCTCACTCAAGTCCAAAATAAGTCCTCATGTAGTCCTGATTTAAACCTGATTTAGACCTGATTTAGACCTGATTTAGACCTGGTTTAGACCTGGTTCCGCTACAGATGCAGTTTGCTGCTTTGGCTGGTTCGCTCTCTGTCCAGTAAGTGGCTCTTAATCTGGTGACGTTGTTCGCTGCTAAAGGCCCTGGTGACACCAACTCAAAATCTGATTGGTTGAAGCAACAGTTTCACACGCTATGACTTTGACTCTGCCTAGTAACAAGGGACGGCTGAAATGTGATTAGTCAAATGCTTTAATATGAAAATTCATGTCTGGAAGCAGCACAAGCATCAGAAAAGTTCTGAAAGGAAGCGGACAGACCATTTGGAATTATTTAATAATAATATAATTACCATCAGTCTGTGATTCAGATTCTTTTAGGCCAGCAGAGAAGGACTTGCAGGTCCTGACATCCCACCACTGGGAAACACTGAGGATGCTCGCTGTGTGTGACGTCGTCGTGTCCTTCAATGCACATGCGGGACACTTTTGGGGCGTTTATCGTTCACACTGGAGATCACATACAAGTCACATTTAATTGAAAATGTGAATCACCTCACAAAAAAAATGTTATTTCACAAATAAATCTGAATTGAGCATTAAGCCCTGCAGTCTGAGCGTAGCCTTTCTGTGCGTGAATTCTCTCCATGAATGAAATTTTCAGTGTTGGAACATAATAGAGGGATTTAGAACTCAGAACTACTTCCTGTATTTTTATTTTTCTATTTTTTTTTCATTTTTCCCTCAAACTGCCACTTCACTGATATAAAACTATAATAAACATTGACCACAGCAGGTACACCAAAGTAATTATTAGAAAAAACAACAACAACACAAACCATCAAAGCCTTTATTCATTATTCTAAACTAGTATTGCAGTATTATTGACTTATTTCTGTGGTGAACACACAGTGGAGTACACAATAACATCTTCAATTCTGCCCTGCTGCGTTTGGAGAAATCCACTTCAGTGTATGTGACTGCACTGGAGCTGTCTGCCATCTGCAAGTGGAAACGCGTTAACACAATCAGTGTACATCTCACTAATGAAACTACACTGCACATTTCACTAGGTTTATCAAGTTATAGTGTACAGTTTTACATCATGTTATTGTATATTTATGGAGAATTGTCATGTGGGAGCGAGTGTGATGTAGACTTGTGGGCGGAGCCTTGTAAAGCATCTTATAGCAAACCATAAGGAGAGGATGCACATAAAACCACTTCAGGCATGTTTTTGATGAGGGAACGTCAAAAACATGCTTTAGAACTTTCTGTATTTTTGTACCCTACATTACTTCTCTACTTTTTCCACTAAGTGACACTTAATTTATGTAAAACTATCATAAATATTCACTGCAGGTACAATCCACCCAAACTAAAAACATGAAAATCTGTCATACACTCTTCAACTTTCTTGAAAATCCAAATTTTTTAGAACTCTCACCTCTTGTATTTGAGGGTTTATTGTGATGTCAGGAGCTCCTGTGGGAACACAAACACACATATAAGTTCAGACTTAAGTCCACATGTTGACTTTGCTGTGAGCTGCAGGTGTGTGACCTGGTGTTGTTCTCGCTCTCTTTCTCCTGTACAGTATGAGTGAGGTGAGTGTCACTGACAGGATGAGCAGAGCGCTCAGGCTCAGTCCTACGTACAGCGCCACCTCTGGAACAACAGACACACACACTCAGCTCAAGACAACATGAACATGACTTTAACCAAACAAGGAAACAAGAGTCTGTCAGAGGTGTAACTTTGATCAACAAGGAAAGTAGAGTAAAGTTACATTATATCCTGTCCTGCTCCTCTCACCTTAAAGAACACATATTGTGCTCGTGTCTGCTGTACAGTTATAATCTACGACACATGTGGATTATTATGTTATAATTTGTACATTTAAAATTGCAGTATTCATCTAAAACTTTGACTTAATAAAAGAAACAAGTCCACTGACTTCACATTAGAATTGTGATGCTCAGTGAGAGTCGATTTTACTGAATAGATTAAAGGGGCACAGTGTAACCTTTCTCGTGGTCTTTTTCCATTGTTTTGCCTGAAATGATCCACAATATGACATTAAACTAATCTATCTCCATGGAGACAATCAAGTGATGCGGCGCCACCAGGCCAAGTTACTGGTCAGATCTGTGGAGAGGCGGTCCCACTCACAGTCAGAATGTCTGTTAATAATTGCAACATAGATAAGTTTAATGCAACACTGTGGAACATTCCAGGCAAAGAAAAAAGATCTTCATGAGATGAGCAGATGTTGGACTTCCACTAGAAAAGTTACATAGTTCAGCACAATGACTGGTGACCCGTACATGTTTCAGTGCAGCAGTGATTAATACATCCGTCTAACTGACACTTTGCAGTGACATCATGCTGGGGGTGTTCTTCCTGTATGTCTATGACAGAATCTTCAGAAGTTAAGAAGTTATGTTAAGTAGTTGTGTACATTGTGTGCACCACAATGTACACAATAGCAAACACAGCCAGTAAGTGTTAACGTTGTCTGAAAACTCAAGAAAAAAATACAAAATAGATTTAAACACATTTTCAGGAGCCTGTGTTCAGTACAAGTGTTGATGGTCCTGTATGGGAGTCAGGGAATGTTGACAACATCAGCTGCAAAGTATCAATACACATTCATCATTAAAGAGTGCAGTATTGATATTGTACAGCACGTGCACTGTTGGTATTTTCTCTGCAGCTCGGCACATTCTTACAGATTCTAACAGCTTTTCACAGGACACTGTGTTACTTCCTGATTTGGAGAGTGTAATGTTGTCCCTGCACTGTACTTTATCACATGGGTCAGTCCATATGAAATCAGCAGTTTTCAAAGTTTTCTCCCCTATGACCCATCTCAGATTTGGCTGAAAAAAATAAAAAAAAATTCTAAAATCACCAAATGAAAGAATCTCAAATTTTAGTTCAATCCCTTGAGTCGTTCCTGAGTTATGGCCCGTTGAAATTTTGGGGCGATGCTCACTTTTTCGGAAGCCTTAATTTATAAGCATGTTTGAGAGACCAGAACTTCATCAAAAATAGGAATAGGAAGCTGAATATTTGTATTATTGTCGATTCTTGGTCATAGATTCTGAATGTGTTCAAATATTGTGTATCTTTTTTAAGGGGGGTGCTGTGGGCCCCCAAAATCTCAAATTTGGTTGCAACTCCAAGATCTATTTACTCCAAACAGATATTTACAAACAAACTGTTGAACCTGAATATTTGAGAGAATGACCATTTCTGACAACAATCTCACACTTGTCTGAGCTTTCATGTGGATGGTGTAGAGTCCCAAATATGGTCACAGATCAAATGTGATCTTTTTGGCCCCTTCTTTGGAGCCTCAGTTCCCCATGTGGGCACAGTTAGATGTTGATAAAATTTTTACCAGAGAATCTTTGATTAGTTTGATTAGCATATTCTGATTAGTTTAAAGTAATAAAAACATCTACTATTAACTTTATGAACAGATTTTTTGAAAATGAGTCTCACAGGTTAGGGTTAGAGCTTAGGGACTTTTCCACTTGATAGAAAACTTAAATTACCTTTAGTAGACTTAAACACTATTTGCTTGTTATAAGGGAAGACAGTTGGAGATTATTTGTGGTGCATTGTTTGTGATGGTTTTGGTGGCACAGTAAAACACTCAGCTGCAAGGACAAGTCTTCAGACAACTGACAGCAGTCAAATATTGACCACACTCCAGATGTTTGAGTGGGCTTCACAAAACATAAAGAATGTGAAGTTTTTCTTTACCAGCTCTAAAGATATTACATTTGGTCTGTGACCATATCTGGGACACTACACCATCCATGAAAGCTGAGACAAGTGTGAGATTGTTGTCAGAAATGGTCATTCTCTCAAATATTCAGGTTCAACAGTTAGTTTGTAAATATCTGCTTGGAGTAAATAGGACTTGGACCTCAAAAATTGAAAAAAAAAAAAAAAAATGAACAGCAATCAAATGTGAGATTTTGGGGGCCCACATCACCCTCCTTAATAAAGATACTAATACACATTTTCAGCTTCCCAGCTGTATTTTTGATGAAGTTCTGGTCTTTCAAAGATGCTTACAAATTAAGGCTTCCAAAAAAGTGAGCAAGGCCCCAAAATTTCAACAGGCCATAACTCAGGAACGACTCAAGGGACTGAGCTAAAATTTGAGATTCTTTCATTTGGTCATTTTAGATTTTTTTTTAATTTATTTTTTTCAGCCAAATCTGAGGTGGGTCATAGGGGAGGGCGGCTGATTTCATATGGACTAACCCACATGAAAACATATGAGGTACTACCCCTTTAAAGTCAAGTGTAAGTGTAGAGTAAATGAGATGTATCTGAGAGAGAGTGAAGTGTGGACGTACTGGACAGTGGGGTGTGGTCCTCATGAGGTTCACTGTGGGTCTCAGGGGAAAGAACTCTTGGAGAATGATGGACCTCACAACTGGAGACAGAATACATATGACACAGTCTGTTTATACGTCTGTACGATCAAACAAATAACTTACAATGTCCTTTTCAGTTAGAGTTGGAGAATAAAATTGTATAGCCTACAGTAATTCAAATATTAAATGAATAAACTTACCACTTGAGACTTTAATTATAAAATTCACACTCAGCTTTCCTATAGGCCATATTTCTAAACCACATCTGTATGTTCCAGCGTCAGACAGAGTCACATTCCGGATGCTCACGTACATCACATTAAGATATAAATAGCTCATTTCAAGACTGTATCGACCATTATCTTCTTTGTTAGAGGAAGTTTTAACCAAAATATTTTCTTGTTTTTCACAATCATTTCTACAGAAATATTTCCAGGATCCAATTCCGTTAAACCAACATGTGACTGTGATGACGTCTCCTTCTGTTGTTTCATAAATGTCCACAGCTCTGGTGAATGGACTTCCACTACAAAGCACTGTTCAAAGAGATCAACATGTTAAACTGATAGAATAATAAAAGCTCAAATTGTCACGAGTAAACTTACCCAGAAACAGCACAGATACAAAGTCCATTTTCATGTTGATGCTTTGGATTTACAATATGTTTAATTTTGAGTCATCAGGAAGTTTCTTAAAAAGCTGATCACTATTTTAAGACGTCGCTCTTTCTTCTTCCTCTTTCGTACAATCAGCCTCCGCCCTTTCTTCTCTAGAAACCACAAGAACAATCTTTAACTCAAAAATAAGCTTTTCACAGTTTATTTGGGAACAATATGAAAGCAGGCAGCAGTTTCATGTTTATTGTACATGGCCTTAATTCACCACAGCAGTTTGACTGGTGCTATATATATATGTGTGTGTGTGTGTGTGTGTGCGTGTGTGTGTGTGTGTGCGTGTGTGTGCGTGTGTGTGTGTGTGTGTGTGTGTGTGTGTGTGTGTGTGTGTGCGTGCGTGTGTGTGTGTGCTGTGTGTGTGTGCGTGTGTGTGTGTGTGTGTGTGTGCGTGTGTGTGTGTGTGTGTGTGCTGTGTGTGTGTGTGTGTGTGTGTGTGTGTGTGTGTGTGCGTGTGTGTGTGTGTGTGTGTGTGCGTGTGTGTGTGTGCGTGTGTGTGTGTGCGTGTGTGTGTGTGTGTGTGTGCGTGTGTGTGTGTGTGTGTGTGTGCGTGTGTGTGTGTGTGTGTGTGTGTGTGTGTGCGTGTGTGTGTGTGTGTGTGTGTGTGTGTGTGCGTGTGTGTGTGTGTGTGTGTGTGTGCGTGTGTGTGTGTGTGTGTGTGTGTGTGCGTGTGTGTGTGTGTGTGCGTGTGTGTGTGTGTGTGTGTGTGTGTGTGTGTGTGTGTGTGTGTGTGCGTGTGTGTGTGTGTGTGTGTGTGTGTGTGTGTGTGTGCGTGTGTGTGTGTGTGTGTGCGTGTGTGTGCGTGTGTGTGTGTGTGCGTGTGTGTGTGTGTGTGTGTGTGTGCGTGTGTGTGCGTGTGTGTGCGTGTGTGTGTGTGTGTGTGGTGTGTGTGTGCGTGTGTGTGTGTGTGTGTGCGTGTGCGTGTGTGTGCGTGTGTGTGTGTGTGTGTGTGTGTGTGCGTGGGTGTGTGTGTGTGTATAAGGCAAGGCAAGTTTATTTGTACAGCACAATTCGTACACAAAGTAATTCAAAGTGCTTTACAGAATAAGAAATACATTAAAATCATAATAAAAACAAATCAAAACATAAATAATCATGAAGATTAAAATTAAAAAAGAGAGACATAAATTGGAGAGAAGAGTGCGGAATGAAAACCTTTCAGTTATTTGCACAGTTAAACAGAAATGTTTTAGAGTCTGGATTTAAACAGCGTCACAGAAGAGTCTGTCTCACATGTTCAGACTGTTCCAGGTTTTAGCTGCATGAACCTGAAACTCTGACTCCCCTTGTTTAGTCGTGACTCTGGGCACCAGCAGGAGTTGGTCCCTGAGCTCCTCAGAGTGTGAGATGGTTCATATGACACTAACATGTCACAGATGGACTTTGGTGCTCGGCCATGGAGACACTTGTACACAAGTAGAGCTGCTTTAAAGTCTATTCTCTGAGGCACAGGAGCCAGTGCAGAGACCTGAGCACAGGACTTATGTGCTCGTACTTCCTAGTTCGAGTAAGGACCCGAGCTGCAGCGTTCTGGATGTTCTGGATGTTCTGGATGTTCTGGATGTTCTGGATGTTCTGCAGCGTCTCACAGCTCGTTTGGAGAGGCCAGTGAGCAGAACATTACAGTATCTAAGCTACTGGAGACAAACGCATGGATAAGTTTCTCCAAGTCTGATTTAGACAGTAAACCTTTGATTTTTGCTATGTTTTTTAGATGGTAAAAGGCTGCAGATGTTATTGATTTGATGTGGCTG
This sequence comes from Boleophthalmus pectinirostris, assembly GCF_026225935.1. Taxonomy (NCBI): domain Eukaryota; kingdom Metazoa; phylum Chordata; class Actinopteri; order Gobiiformes; family Gobiidae; genus Boleophthalmus; species Boleophthalmus pectinirostris. The sequence goes on from NW_026571153.1 coordinate 32,096,943, forward strand.
TTAAAGTTCAAGTCTGAGTCCATTATTACCACTAGATTTCTTGCCTGATTTGAAGGTTTTAGAGAGAGAGACTGGAGGTGATGCTGACACTGTCCCTTTGTTTCTGTGGACCAAACACTATGACTTCAGTCTTTAGCTGGAGTCAAAGTTTAGCTGGAGAAAGTTGTTTTGCATCCACACACTAATCTGCTGAGCAAAGGTACTGAGAGACACCTTTGAAAAAAAATAAAATAATAATAATAAATAAATAAATAAATATATATATATATATATATGCATATGTATATGTATGTAGAAGTAGGATGGCTCAGAAAGAGTTAAAGTATGTCATAATGTCCTTCCTCTTGTCCTTTTTACAGCCAAGACGTTTTTCTGGCTGTATAATTTCATTATTTTGTACTTACAATAATTAGATTTTTCTGTACTTTATATACCTGCATATCTAATTACTAGTAGTACTACATATTTAATGTACCACTTAAATAAGTGTAACGGTATATAGAACAAAATAATCTTGATGAGAATATTCTGTTTTGATTCAAATATAACTTTACTTTTTATTTTAAATGTCATATAACAGAGAACTCAGCACTACTTCCAGTATATTTGTACATTTCTTTTCATTTTGTCACAATTCACTGAAGTAAAACTATGATAAATATTTACTACAGATACTATCCCACCCAAGTCATTAATAGAAAAACATGAAAAGTAGTTCTATGTACTTCAAGTTAAAGCTGATCAAAATATCCAAGACAATTAAGCACAAAATCTAACAGAGCATCAGAGCACTAACTAAAAGACTGACACTATTATTACAGAGTTATTCACTGTGTGGTAAACACAGGGTGGAGTACACAGGAGCCTCTTCAGTTGTGGCAGTTGGACACCAGGGGGCGCTGCTGTGTTTGGAGAAATCCACTTGAGTGTATGTGAGTGTACTGGAGCTGTCTGCCATCTGCAAGTGGAACATACAGAATATTATCAGTGTGGGACGTAAAAGGTTTATATTATGCTCTTTTCTGATTTATGTTCATTACTCAAACAGAAAACACTCTGTTCCACCTTGTGATGTCATGATTTAGTACAGCAAATGCTCCACTGTGTTTTTAAACTCCCTGGAACTGTCAGTCTCTCCTGAACTAAAGGTAAAAGGAGCTGTTCACTTGAAAACTACCACTTCATGACATCACAAGGTGGAACAGAGCTGTATGAGCTTTGGAAATGTAGACAGACTAATAATAAAAGATTAGACAAACTTGTGAATGAAACAAAACAGAACTCTGGTATGTTTTTGATAACAACATTCTAAGATGGCTTAAAGCCAGTGTTGGGCAAGCAGTAAATTAGTTACAGTTATTCATCACTTTTCCCTCAAATTTAGTGTTAGTGACTGAGTTACTGTGTGATGAAAGTAACTTTAATACATATTGTAACTATTAGAACAATTAGAAGAAAAATCCTCAAAAATACACCCCAGCTGCTTTTTCAAGAAAAAACAATATTCAGCTTTATTTGTCCTGCAAATCCCTAAATGCACTGAGAGCCAGTGTGACAGAAGCAATTCTCCTTCACAGAGCTCAAAAGCACCAACTCACACTCACAGTTGTTTAGTCACAACAGCACAGGGCAAACAGCTGTCCCCTTTACACAGCACACTGTGTCCACACTGCAGTTACCAAACACACTGAAACCAGAACATTACACACATGTGCCACATGACGGCGCTTATACATGTGTAAACCTTATACATGTATAAACCTTAAACATGTGTAAACCTTATACACATATAAACCTTATACATGTGTAAACCTTATACACATATAAACCTTATACATGTGTAAACCTTATACACATATAAACCTTAAACATGTGTAAACCTTATACACATATAAACCTTAAACATGTGTAAACCTTATACACATATAAACCTTAAACATGTGTAAACCTTATACATATATAAACCTTAAACATGTGTAAACCTTATACATATATAAACCTTAAACATGTGTAAACCCAGAGGTGAACTTCCAAACAGATATTAGATGAGCTGCACTTATTACTTACTAACACTGTGTGACTGTGTTATTCCCAGAGCTGCTCAAAGCTCACAAGAATCCATTTTGTGTAATATAGGACTTAAAGGTCCTTAATGCTCTAAAAATATATGTTCCAAATACTTGTGTTGTGTGTTGTTCTGTGGGCATCAGAGCTGAGTGATCAGTCAGTCTCTGAGATGTTCCAGCTGCTCCAAAAGGATCGTGTCATTTCTATATGATCAATATAATATCCTGAGTGGAGACTAAAGCATGAGAGAGAGAAATGTTACACACACCTTTAAACTGAGAAACCATTTGGCGTCATGTTGAAAAGGCCTCCATTAAGTCTCACAGCACTACATTCATGTAAAATGTCAAAATAAAGCAGATTTAACACTAGCCTCTGGTCCTTGTTGCTCGCTCTGTTCCCGGGGACCATGGGCTCAGGAACTATTGGAGAAAAGTCACTGACTGTTTGATTGTGTTAACTGGAGTGGAACCTGTTCTCCATCTTCTCAGTGTTGACACACAAATCTTTTTTCAGGAAGGAAGTTGAAAAATATGATTGGCCTTACCACAGCCAAATCAACTTATAGCTCGGAGATGGAATTTTATTTATTTATTTATTTTTTTGCTTTTTGGACATTGAGTGTAAAGAACTGACAGACCATGTTAAAAGGTTCTGCTCAGAAATATGAAACTATAGTGTCAAAAATTCAATGTGAGAACTTCCTCTTGTGGGATCAGTCTGTAGTTATATTTACCAAAGTCATGGTTCCTGTTTTAATCATATCTGGCCACAAGTCTAAAAGAAAACCTCTAAGCATTTTGTTTGTCTAAAATGAAAGAACAATGTAAAGTGACGGTTGATCTGAAGTCAAGTCTTTTACCTGAGCTCCATCAGGAGCAGAGCACAGACTGTAGCTGGAGCTCTACAGGAGCCCCTCTGCTCTGTCTGCTCGGACGTCTTCATACATACAGCTGCTCTGCAAATTAAAACATATCAATTAAAGAGTTACACTATTTTTTGATCTATGTTCTAATGTCGTTTCCTCACAAACAGACGTGGAGTTGTGTTTTGTTTCATTCACACATGTTTAACACACACACCTGCAGATTTAGGCTGAGTTCTTCTCTCAAACAGAAAACACTTTGTTCCACCTTGTGATGTGTTAATAAAGGGAATGCTCTACTGTGTTTTGTAAATCCATACAAATTCACTGAAATCATCTGGATGATTTCAGATGTGCAATTGACCATCTCTACTGAACTAAAGGTAAAAAGGTCTTCTCAAAGTGCGACACTGTAGTTGTTATTCATTCTCTCCACGTTCGGTGGTGGTAGCTTGGCAAGGTGGGTGAAGTGCTTTACCGTTAAATATCAACTAACAGCCCGGGCATTTATTTCTTTCAGTCACATTTGCAGCCAGATTTGTGAAGAATCCCTCAGTCGTCCAGGGAGAATTCACGGTGAGGAGAAAATTCAGTTTGTCGACTGGACAAAAGTTAGTTTGGTTGAAGACGTTTCGCAGCTCATCCAAGCTGCTTCTTCACTTCTGGTCAGACGCTGGTGGACACTTCCTTATATCTGTCTGCAAAGAGGAGTTAACTAACTATTCTGAAACTACACCCAGTACAGGTCAATAGGTCTAACTAACAAACAGAAACTGTAAACAAGTGTGTGTGTGTTAGTTTCAGTGTAGTTAGCTCCTCTCTGCAGACAGATACGTATAAGGAAGTGTCCACCAGCGTCTGACCAGAACTGAAGAAGCAGCTTGGATGAGCCGCGAAACATCTTCAACCAAACTCACTTTTGTCCAGTCGACAAACTGAATTTTGCCACTTGCCACTTAACAGATTAGGCATTTATTTGAGACCAGGCAATTTGGGGCAGGCGATTAATTCCTTCCTCACAAAAATCTCGCTCAGCAAACCTGGGAAACTCAAATTCTTTAATTTAATTATTTTTTTTTTTTTTATTTACTTTAATATTTTATTTACAGTTTTTAGAGCAGTTATAAGATGACTTGATGACTACCTTGTCGGCACGATTCCTGCTGCCTCATCCCCTCATCCTCAGCCTTTCCTCGCCCCTTTACCACAACTTTCCTTTCACGCTGCAGCAGCTACGATGACATTGCTCCAAATGAACTGAAGTCAAACTGCTGCTATGTCTCTAAACATCACGCTCTCTGTGGTGTCGCTGCTCTGATCATCTTGGTTAACCAATATCTGGAAAAAAATATCTGGACGGCTGGATTAGACTGCATTAGACTCTGAGTTTATTTCAAATTCGCGCTTATTTATCAAATATACCCCTGCACCTGCCATTTAAAAGGGACCCGGCGGTTAATTAAAACCCGGCTATTAGGGGCTGAATGGCCGTGCAGGACCAGGGTCACAGACAGCGGGCGGACAGGAGAGAGCAACTGAAGGAAACACAAACAGGTTTTAACTGTCACCAAATACAGAGTGCAGCCATGTTGGGTTTTATAACTCAGGCTCTGACTTTCTCTGACTTTCCAAGAGCAAATTCTGAGATCACAGAGTGTTCCAGTTGTCATTAATCACAGTAACTGTTACCTAACAACCATGATGTTAACAAGAACCAAAACTTGTCTAAATCACACAATAGTTATGATTAGACTAATCAAAAACCTTTATTTCATTATATAAATGTTTAGACAGAAAAAAATTGATTCTTGCAAAACTCACAACTACTTCCTATACTTTTGTACTTTTCTACTTCTCTCCTCAAAGTGACACTTAACCGATATAAAACTGTGATAAATATTTACCACATGTACTATCCCATCAAACCTTTAAATGACTCAACTTTCTTGAAAATCTGGATGTTCAGAACTCTCACCTCTTGTATTTGAGCGTATACTGGGATGTCAGGAGCTCCTGTGGGAACACAAACACACATATAAGTTCAGACTTAAGTCCACATGTTGACTTTGCTGTGAGCTGCAGGTGTGTGACCTGGTGTTGTTCTCGCTCTCTTTCTCCTGTACAGTATGAGTGAGGTGAGTGTCACTGACAGGATGAGCAGAGCGCTCAGGCTCAGTCCTACGTACAGCGCCACCTCTGGAACAACAGACACACACACTCAGCTCAAGACAACATGAACATGACTTTAACCAAACAAGGAAACAAGAGTCTGTCAGAGGTGTAACTTTGATCAACAAGGAAAGTAGAGTAAAGTTACATTATATCCTGTCCTGCTCCTCTCACCTTAAAGAACACATATTGTGCTCGTGTCTGCTGTACAGTTATAATCTACGACAGCCTGGATTATTATGTTATAATTTGTAAATTTTAAATCACAATATTCATCTTCAACTAAGACTTAATAAAAGAAACAAGTCCACTGACTTCTGCATTAGAAAACTGTGGGTCCAGTGGGAGCTGACGTCAAAGTAAACATCATCACAACAAAGAGCCGTGCAGCTTTCAGCTCCTCCTACTGATAGCCGCCTTCGACTGCCGCCCAGATCTCCCTGCACCAGTCTCTTATGGATCCTCCTGCGGGTGGGGGGTCCACGGGAGGACAGCCACCAGACGCTCGATGTCAAACACCCACCCCAGGCCTGGCTAGAGGGTGGGGCCCGGTAACGCCAATCTGGGCAACGTCACTGGCCTAACCACTCTTACTCTGACCCGTCCCCCTGCACCTGTTTGCCTTGGGTGACCCTCCCAGAAGCATGAAGCCCCGACAACATAGCTCCTGGGATCATTCAGGCACTCAAACCCCTCCACTACATTAAGGTGGCGGTTCAGTAGCTCAGTTGGTAGAGCATTCGCCCACTGATCTGAAGGTTGGCGGTTCAATTCCAGCTGTTGACATAAAAAAACATCACAGGTTGAGTGGTCAGATCCACTGACCCACAGGTTGGCTGATGTGATTCCAGCTCCCACAGATGAATGCTGTCGTTGTGTCCTTGGGCAAGACACTTAACACACCTTGCTCGCTTGTGTCTGTGTACACTGGTGTGTAATTGTGTGTGTGAATGGGTGAGTGGTTCCTTGTTGTAAAGGGCTTTGAGTGCCTTGAAGGTGGAATAGCGCTATAGAAAAATGTGACCTTTACCATTCAGGAAGGGGCAAATCAAATTAAGAGATTAAGAAAATAAAATTAGAGAATGAAGTGTGTACATCACAGAGGGTGAAAACAGAGGTTGAATGACAATTTGGTGGCTCAAACATGCAAGAATCACTCCAAATACAACTTCAGAGGGTCAATGTAAAAAAGAAACAATTATAAAACAGTTAAAGCTCTGAAAAGGTTTTACATCATAGGTCTGCTTTAAAGGGGCATGATGTAACTTTTCTGGTGGAGTGTAATAGCCTGGTGGCAACCTTAGCGGTTTTAGGAGGAACAGAGTCAAGTTGAGCCAGTTTACAGTGCAGATCCCAGTGCATTTATTCCCGAAAAGACAAAAAAACAATTTACAAAAGTTCCAAAAAAAAAAAAAAGGTTAAAAACAGGCATAGCAGTTACCTGCGCTCACACAGCACCTCCCTGAACAAGGTGAGGCTGGCTTCTTTTAAAGGCCCTGTCCTAATTGGGTGAGCCCACAACGATCAGGTAAGCTCCAATAATTTGTACATTTAATATCTAAAAGCAAACTATCAAAACAGTGCCCAAACAATATCCAATTGCATCAATTACAAAAATGTATATCTCTTTATTTAAATTAGCAGTGTTTAATGTTTTAAAATACTAAATAGAACAAGTTAAAAATTTGTGTTCCCCTCCTCCAAACAACATGGTTGGCTGCCCCGGAACCTTCTTAAGGTGCTCTGGCTCCCCGGGGACTCTTTTGGCCGGAGCACCTGAGGCAGACCACACCAGAGGGGAAGTACAATTACTTTAACACAATTACTTCGATTTAAATGCACTTTTACTTTTCCTTATTTCCTTTTCTTTTACAGGTAACTTCAATCTGCACATACTCAATTATTCCAATAAACCTTTCTAAAACTTTTTCAGTTTCTCATTATTTTACCCTTTAATTAGCCCTAGGCCCAAGTAATGGACTGGCTACATTACATGGAGTCACCTGCCGTTGTTTTGCCTGGTATGTTCCACAGTACGACAAACTAATCTAAGCATGTGACACCACCAGGCTGCGTTACAGGTCAGATCTGTGGAGAGGAGGTTTTTCAGGGTATTTCTGAGCAACAAAAACATGTAATTGAATCATTGCAACATAGATAAGTTTAATGCCGCACTGTGGAACATTCAAGGCAAAGCAATAGCATCTTCATGAGATGAGCAGCTGCTGGACCCTCATCCAGAAAAGTGACATGCACCTTTAAATGCACCTTTAAGAATGCACAGTGACTCAAATGTTTCAGTGCTGCAGTGATGAATAGAACCATCTCATGTACACACTCTGAACACAAAGAATCATCATTAAATTCATGCACCACTTTGATATTGTTCAACCATTTATTTGACGCCTTCTGTGGATTTTGATATGGTGCTGCACAAGCGCTGTTGGTATTTTCTCTGCAGATAGAGCAGCTCCACGTAACAGATTGTAACACATTTTTCATGTTCATGTTACTTTCTGATTTGTAGTTGATGAAAATACTTACATAAGACATAATTACATACAGACAACACACAGCAGTCTCATTTTACCCAGAGAGCATCATTTACTATGTATATCTGTACTACGACAAAGAAATCAGTAACAGACCATTTAAAGTCAAGTGTAAAATACAGTAAACAAGATGTATTTAAATCATTAGTTAAACTGTTTCAACATAATATTGCTCAACCTGCAATGATAATCAAACAAAAATGGGAGGAGGATCTTAATATTAAAATCAAAGATGACATATGGAAACGGGCGTTAAATGATCTTCATTACTGTTCTATTAATGCCAGACTACAGCTGATACAATTTAAAGTCATACATAGGCGACATTATTCAAAAGTAAAGTTAAATACATTTTTTCCTCAAACATCACCTCTGTGTGATAGGTGCAAGACAATTGATAGGACACTTGAAAACCAATTCTGGTTATGCCCAAGAATCCAAGATTTCTGGAGCTCAATATTTAAATGGTTTTCCCGTGCTTTTAAGGTAACTATAGACCCTGATCCTGAAACGGCTCTTTTGGGGTTTTCTGCCATTTTGGAAAGTATGGGTCATGATGTCACCACAGTAGTAACTTGATAGCTAAACGATGTATTTTAAAACTCTGGACATCAGATTCTCTTCTTTGAAGCCTGGCTTAGAGAAATGGTGGTGCTGCATATTGAAAGACTGAGGTATGAGGTGTCAGGCAACCAACAAAAATTTCAGAAGGTATGGAGACCCATTTTAGAGTATCTGAATTTGTAGTGGGTCCCTCAAGAAGAACTTGAGAATGTTGTCATATGATGTAGCTGTGGACATTTATATTCAGTTTTTTTTTTTTATTGTATGAGTGTGCCCCATGGTGTGTTTGTGTGTTTTATTTTTTTGTTTTTGTTTATTTATTTTATTTAGCATTTATTTTATTTCTTAATGTTATGCTTCATTTTATCTTATATGTATATTTATATTTATTTTTGTTATTATTTGGCCATGTCATTTACACATGTTTCTGTTATGTAAGTCATATAGAATGTGAATTTAAATTCCGTTTATTTAATGTATGTGTATGTGTATATATGTATATTTATGTATGTATGTACGTATATGTGTATGGATATAGATATTATTATTAAAAAAATATATATATTTATCTATTTTTCTTTTTATTGTTGTTTGGGAGTGTTTGTTCTGAACTGAAAATGTGAATAAATACAGTTATAAACAGGATGTATTTAAGAGAAGAGTGAAGTGTGGACGTACCAGACCGTGGGGTGTGATCCTCATGAGGTTTTCTGGGGGTCTCAGGGGAAAGACCTCCAAGAACAAGAAGAATGAAACAAAAAACTTACAATGTCCTTTTCAATTAGCAATGGAGAATAAAATGTAATATTTAAGTTGTAAAGCCTACATTCTACTATTTAAACAATATCCATAAACTTACCACTTGAGACTTTAATTATAAAATCCTCATGTGCATATGTCCAGTTTTCTTCCAGTGTTCTTGAACCACATCTGTATGTTCCAGCGTCAGACAAGGTCACATTCCGGATGCTCACGTTCATCACATAAGGATATGAACGCTGCTTCTTCATTTCAAGACTGTATCGTCCGTTATCTCCTTTGTTAGAGGAAGTTTGAACCAAAATGTTTTCTTGTTTTTCACAATCATTTCTACACAAGTATTTCCAGGATCCATATGTGTCAAACAAACATTGGACTGTGATGCCGTCTCCTTCTGTTTTTTCATAAATGTCCACAGCTTTGGTGAATAGACTTCCACTACAAAGCACTGTTCAAAGAGATCAACATGTTAAACTGATAGAATAATAAAAGCTCAAATTGTCACGAGTAAACTTACCCAGAAACAGCACAGATACAAAGTCCATTTTCATGTTGATGCTTTGAATTTATCTGCATGTTTAATTTAGTCACCAGGAAGTTTCTGTGTTATAAAGGTGATGTCTACTTCAAGCTCAACACGTCACTCTTTCAGCTTCCTGTTCAGTCTTGCCCTTCATACTTTCATACGTATATATTTCCTCTCTACAAACCACAAAACTGCTCTAACTCAAAAAGGCACATTGCATTTTACGGAAGCCATGAGAGGCAAAAGAGAGAGGAAAAAAAAGAGGCAGGTAATTTGGGCTCCATATTTTAAGTGTTTTTTTTGTTTTTTTCAACTCAAAAAAAACCCCAAAAACAAACAAAAAAAAAACTTTTTTTTTCTATAAAAAATACAAATTTCTAAAAAAAAACAAAAAACCCAAAAGTATTATTATTATTATTATTATTATTATTATTATTATTATTATTATTATTATTATTATTAGTGTTAGTGTTAGTATTATTAATTTATTATTATTATTTTATTTTTTTTCCCAGTATATTCCTGTAAATACCAAACTTCAGTGGTGGCAAACCAGTGGAAGATTAGGATGTGGGAGGCCGGGGTTTGAACCTCACGTGTTCCTGGTTACTTGTGTATTCACTCTGGTTGACTGCTGCTCCAGGCTGGAAGACAGAACGCTGCACTGCCTCTGTGGTTTTAGTGGGACTGAGGTGCACCCTGACGCAGAGAGCGGTTGGGTTTCCAGGAGTGGACATTCTGCATTTTGTGTGTTCTCGTTGTGATGGGATTTGTGTGGATATTTGTGTTATTACAACATTCACGAGCGACTTTTGGAGCTGTGCGTAAAACTGCTCCTGTCCAACATGAGAGTAGGGTGCTCCAAGCAAACATGCCTGGCAAGAGGAGCTCATGGGGATTTGGGACAAACATGCGGCATATACTTTCATCCAGCATCAGTACCAAGGGTGTAGTGGGTGTTGTACGCCCTCCACCCACTTCTCCCAACGTGAGATTTAAAAAATAACAAATATAAAATAGCTACAACTTAAAATGTTTTTATTAAAGCCAAATCAAATATCCAGCACAAATGATGTATGATAGACAAACATGAATCATTTGTATTTTTTACTTTACACTTATATTTAGTTTGCAGGACTGCAGTTTATCATCCCACCTGCCCGCTCCTGCGTTGTGCAGTTTCACTCCCTCCCGTGCCCGCAGTGAACTTTCAAAATGTGTCCACTGTTTTGCGTTGGGACCTGCTGGAGGCCCGAGGGAGAGCAGGGTGTCCACAAAGCACCACTGGACGACGGCTGCGCTTTGCTCTGTGAGGCACGGAGCTCTCCATCCATCCTTTCACCTGTGGTCACCCGACGGTCTAGACGGGCACACCTCCGGGCCTGTCCCCACACTCAGTCTTGGTTCAGTTCTGGTTTAGTCCTGGGCTCAGTCCTGTTTTAGTCCAGGGCTCAGTCCTGGTTTAGTCCTGCTGTAGTCCTGTTGTAGTCCTATGTCAGTCCGGTTTTAGTCCTAGTTCAGTCCTGTTTTTTCCTCCTGGTTCAGTCCTGGTCTCAGTCCTGTTTTAGTCCTGTTTTAGGCCTAGTTCAGTCCTGTTTTAGTCCTAATTGTAAAATAAAACCTTATTTTTACATACAAATTTTCTAGGGGGCGCTATTGCACCCATCTTTCTTACATCAGTCTGTTCAGGGTCGGGGTGTGAACACACAGTTAAAATTTGTGTGAAACTGGCCAAAGTTTGTGTGATTTGTCAGTTTTACCAATGGAATAACATGGAGAGTTTATGTCATCGCTATGGCAATGCCATAAAAAATATGACATGGGTGTCATTGACTTTTGGATCAGGATGCCAAAATGGAATTTTGTGCAAAATTTCAGACATTTTTGAATAGCTATTTGGGAACAATTTGGGAACACCATAACCCCAACCCTAGCCCTAACTCTTAATGAAACATTACACACAACACACTGCAGTACAACTACTGTACAACTGTACTTTATATGTGAAGTGTTTTAGTTCATTGGGTTCAGAGATTCACAGCTCAGAATTTTTATTCAGTGAAATTAAGAACCGAGTTTCTCAGACTGTTTTATATTTTATAATAAACCAGTCGACTCTTAACAGACTGTAGGAGAATTACACTATGGAACTTTTCCTTCTTTGATGATGGTTTGAGGATTTCTTTTCTTTTCCTTTGCTCGTGGGCACAGCAGCCTTTGATGGCGTTATACCCTGCGACACCCATCTGAGAGGAGAGCGTGTGTCTGTTTGTATTCTCCATATTTCGGACAGAGGAGCAGAGAAGGGACGGGGAGATTAGGGGAATTGGATTAGCGGTCACGCACAGGATTACACATGTGACGGAAATGTTCAAATATGATAATATAATACGCTTCCATACATCATGTGTGCGTGTAGGAAATGAACACTGCTGGTTAATATGCAAAATGTGTCAGTTTAAACCTAAAACGTCTCTCTCTGATCTAAATAGTCTCTGCCTAAACCCCAGCACCTGCACCAGTTATGAGTCAGGGAAGGAATTCTGGAGGTTTTGAGCTTCACATGAGGCCTGTCCATAAACACCTGGATGTGTCTCTATCTGCAGGTTAAAGGACACATATTATGCAAACTCAGTGTTGGGGAGTAACAGATTACATGTACCGGAGTTATGTAATCAGAGTACAAATTATGAGTAACTGTATTCAGTTACAGTTACTGTTTCAAAGAGTAGTAATTGGATTAATTGGTATTTTCCTGGATTGGATTAATTGGTATTTTCCTGTTTTCACATTTTGGGCTATATTCCTTTTTTTCCCGGTAATTCCACTCATTGTCGGACACTAAATCAAGTCCAAATCACATCTAAACCCAGGTCTAAACCCAGGTCTAAACCCAGGTCTTTAAACCAGGTCTAAAACCAGGACTAAACCAGGTCTAAATTGGGATCAAACCAGGTCTAAACCAGGTCTTAAATCAGGCCTAAAATCAGGTCTAAATCAGGTCTAAAACCAGGTCTAAATTGGGATCAAACCAGGACTAAACCAGGACTAAACCAGGACTAAAACCAGGACTAAAACCAGGTCTAAAACCAGGTCTAAAACCAGGTCTAAAACCAGGTCTAAAACAGGACTAAAACAGGATTTATCAAGACTAAATCATGCTGCGTGGACCATGTCTCCTCCTCTTCTATCAATAATATTTTTAATACAGTTCAGTAAAGTCTGGACTTTTTATTTTCTTTTATCAGACAAAACATCTTATGTGAAGATTTCCTGGTCTTTGCTTCTCTACAGCAAATCAAGTAATCCAAAGTACTCAGATTACGTTTCTCACTTTAAGTAATTTAATGGATTATGTTACAAAATCTGTAATCTGTAGGGGATTACATTTTAAAAGTAACACTCCCAACACTGTGCAAACTCAATTCTTACTTTTAGCCAGGTTATACAGTTCCCTCATCAAAAACATGCACCTGGAGTTGTGTTTTTGTTTCATTTGCACTTGTTTCATTAATCCTTTAGTCCAAAGTCATCTCCTCTGAGCACTCAAAAAAGATCCATTTACATTTTGCCTGTCTGGTTGTGTCATTGATAAAACTCCAGCCTTTTCCTCTGCTGTTTTTAAGGCCATAATCTCTCGACTCATTCTGTGGTCAAATTGTGTTCACAACTAAAACATTCCTCTATTACACTTTTTCTCCGTTGGTTTGGCTCATTTCTTGAAACAGAAATGGCATTCTTAAAACTATAAAATCATTTGGCTGAACAGTCTGATAGTTCTGCACAACATTACAGCTCACAGCAAAAGCTCAGATCTCTCCCAAAACTGTTCCCTCATGCTTCAAAGCAGATTCCTTTCTCATATAAAGAGTCAGGACCATCAGAATGGCAAAGATCCTTCTCAACACTGTTTCACACAGTCACATAGCGTGACAGGAAGTTCTAATTTCACCTGACTGACAATTAATATCATGAATGTATCAAATATTTAAAAAAAATCATATATGGTGTTCATGGTGTCATGTTCTTAACTAATTCTGACAGTTGACCAAACTATTGTGCAGATGATGATTTAAACACTGAAATCACACCGACTTGTTTTGGAGAGAATAACCATTAGACTGAAAATCATCTCATCAGTTTAGATCAGCAAGATGGATTTATTTGGAAAATGTACTAAATGCTCATTGTGTAAACTGTATGTGACTTGTACAGAACCAGATCAACGAGGTCAAAATATTCCATCATCACCATGGCGATGATGGAATCAAGATTCAAGATTCCATCATCACAGTAGCGATGTCTTGTGTCAGCCAATCAGCTAACAGCATGGAGATTATGTAACATTCTGTATGTGACATCATGTGACCTTTATGCCCTGTAAGGGCACCAACACTTCTGGCACCAAACACAACTTCTCAAGACACTGTTGAAGACACACACAACCATGGACAGCTCGTACACTTTCTCCTCCAAACCCTGGCACCTCTATACACTAGAGGACGACGCCCACCTCTATGACGAGGACTTCAAGCTGGAGGCTCTGCTCTGCCCCACACCATCAGGCGGCGTTCAGAAGCCAGCGGAGACCCAGGTGTCTCCCGACATCCAGGACTCCTCAAACTTTGAGGAAAGAAGTCCGGTCCAGGAACTTCCACCCCTGGAGGACAGCGCTCTGGTCAGAAAGCTGCGCATAGAGCTGGAGCGGACAAGGGCTCAGCTCAAGACTGAGGGGAAGATGGCCAAAGAAAAGGCCTTGGAGCTCACTAATGCTCTTCAGGAGAAAGACAAGCAACTCCAAGAAGAGGTTAGAGCACATAAAAGGCTCCAGTACCTGTACCAATCTAAAGTACAGGAAAATGAACACTTAAAACAAAAGCTGAACTCTGATGAAGTCACAGAAAAGTCTGCTGAAAGACTTGCAGAAGAGTTGCAAAAACTTACTTCTACTCTCCAAAAGAAGGAAAAGGAACTCCAAGCTCTAGAGAACACACATACGAAGATCCGCGTCCTGTACAATGTTAAAGTACAGGAGCACGTGCAACTCAGGCAAGAGTTTGCCAACTTCAAAAAAGTCAGTGAAAAAACAAATGAAAAAGACTCTGAGTTGAAAGACGTCAAAGCCAACCTCCTGACAAAACAGAAAGAGCTGGAAAATGAGGTGAGTGCGTACAAAGAATTAAGATTTCTCTACAACAAGTCGGCGGCAGACAAAGTAGAGCTCAAACAAGAGCTGTTCAACACCAAGAAAGTGAATGAGAAGTTGAAAGAACAACTTAAACAACTTACATTAAAGACTGAAACTACTTGTAACGATGTTGGTGGAGATCAAACCACCAAAGCAAACCAGAAACTGTCCAGGAGGCTGCAGGAGCTGACTGCTGAACTTTATTCAACACGAGAGGAGCTCCGTCTCCTGAAACTTCATCGTGATCGTGAAAGATCCAGCTGCCCAAAAGGAGCGGCCGTAGTGGAGCAGCAGTGGAGGAGGCTCAGGCGTCAACAGCACTAGAGCCTCCACCTCCAAACATCACTCTTTACACGCATGAATACAAATAATGACTAAACATATTTAAATGTGTGCTTTGGCCTTTATTTAGTACTTAATCATGTTTTATTGTTTGTTTTTTTTCACATGGTTTAATTCACATGCCAGTCATATGACATACCGCAGTGGCTTGTTTTTTATGCAGAAATTGGTAAAGTGAATGTACCAAAAATAATATAATACATCAGGGGTTTTCAGAGTGAATGCCTCCCCTTAGAGTAGAAGTAAAAACACCTGAGCCCACTATACCAGGTCTAAACCAGGTCTAAACCAGGACTAAACTAGGACTAATCTTGGATTTGAGAGAGAGAGGGAGAACCCCGAGCAAGAGGTCTGTGTGGGACAGAATTTTCAGTCCTGCTCCCTCCCGCAAAGAATAATAATTTTCATTTCTCCCGCCCACATCTGTGATATTTTGTCCCGCTCCTGCCCACAAATCTTAACCTCTATCAAACACGGAGAAGGGAAAGGAAATGTATAACATGTGCGGAAGATTAGACCACGTCCGCAAGTTTAGGCTGCTTAAAATGTCAAACTGGAGCCACTGGCAATGGTGAAAACAACCTGCAATAGGCTCATGGTATCTGCAGTACTGTCCTACAGTGACCTGAGACATGAGGAGACCAGGACTAAACCAGGACTAAACCAGGACTAAACTAGGACTAAACCAAGACTAAACCAGGACTAAACCAGGACTAAACCAGGACTAAACCAGGGGCACTTTGAGAGCCACTCCACGAGGAAAACCCAAGCAAAGACAAAAAAACAAATCATCTACCTTAAAAGTCAAACGCCGACTCCTTTATGTGATAGTGCAGCCCTGTGCCACATAAACTAAACAGGAGCAACAAAGTACAACAGCACAACTAAAGTACAAGAGAAAAACAGCGCCTTATGCCTGTAGTGTGATCAGTGATGCATCGAGCTTAATTCTCATATTACTTATAAAAGAGAACTCAAAAGTAAAACTCATGAAAAGACTATATTCAGCAAGAATGAATATGCACGTGACCAGGACCCCGGCCTCCCACATCCTAACCCAGCACCTAACACCAGGAACTAATGCTCCACCAGTGCTGAAGTTTGGGATTTACAGGAATATACTGGGAAAACACTTGGGCTTTGAGCAGTGTCTTTTTTTTTTTTTTTTCATCAGCCGCATCAACAGTGACAAAAAAAACAACTTTGAAAATCGAGCCCAAATGACCTGCCTCTTTTTTTCTCTCTCTCTCTTGCCTCTCAGGGCTTCTAGAATTTAGAGTGTCCCAAAAAAAGTATCTCTGCAGTATCTTTACTGCTGTCTTGTCACATCTTAGTCAGGGTTAAGGTGTACTTTACTGATGCCTCTTAAAGGATATTCATTCTCTGCATGTGACCCGTCCTTCAGCGTCGCTGGGGCAAACTGTCAGAGAGCTGCTGCCGTACAGCGCCCACCACCCATCTCCAGATCTAGAGCTAGTCTCGGTGAGGACTACCTGGCCACAGTGCTGAGAGGAACCCACCCAGACACAGGGAGAACATGCAAACTCCACACAGAAATAGGCCTGTCACGATAAATACTATATAGAGTTATCCTTCAATAATCGTTCAGTTATTTTGGGGGGTCAGTATTTAGCATAGGGACTTTTTCTTTGCACTAGTGGGAACTTTTTGATATTTTTCTGCACTCCGATAAGATCAGGGCTGTAGAGGCTTGAATTATGAACTTATAAGTTTGTGTACGTTAAGGCCATTTTGTTTAAGGATTACAGCACTAAAATCGAAAATCAGATTTCAGGTTTTCACTTATTTCGTTTCCTCATGGAGAAATCTGGCTCGGGGCAGGGGTCAGCAGCAGTGACATAACAAACAAATATGACATAATATTACAACTTTTTTATCATCATTTATGAAAATACCCAAAGTCCTAAATCACTGCTCTTTTTAATGCTGCCATCTGACTGCGAGCTCGGCAACACTTCACTCTCGGACAGTGTTGGGAAAGTTACTTTTAAAATGTATTCCCCTACAGATTACAGATTACATACCCCAAAATGTAATTTGTAATGTAATCCAATTCAATTACTTAAGGTGAGTAACGTAATCTGAATACTTTGGATTACTTGATTAGCTGTAGAGAAGCAAAGACGAGGAAATCTTCACGTTTTCAGATGTTTTATCTGCTAAAAGACAATAAAAAGCCAAGTCTTTACTTAACCATATTAAAAATATTATTGATAGAAGAGGAGGAGACACGGTCCGCACGGCGTGGTTTAGTCCTGTTAAATCCTGTTTTAGTCCTGGTTTAGACCTGGTTTAGATCTAGTTTAGACCTGGTTTAGATCTAGTTTAGACCTGGTTTAGATCTAGTTTAGAACTGCGCTGCCAGGATCCTGATGAGAGTGCGAAAATTTGACCACATCACCCCCATCCTGAAATCCCTTCACTGGCTCCCGATCACACTCAGGATTGAGTACAAGGTCTCCCTCCTCACTCACCCGTGCATCCACGGTCACTCCTCCCAGTACCTTAAGGAACTCCTCACTCCCCAGACCCCCTCACGCTCCCTCACTCACCCTCACGCTCCCTCACTCACCCTCACGCTCCCTCACGCTCCCTCACTCCCTCACTCACCCTCACGCTCCCTCACGCTCCCTCACTCACCTCACTCCCTCACGCTCCCTCACTCACCCTCACTCACCCTCACGCTCCCTCACTCACCCTCACTCACGCTCCCTCACGCTCCCTCACTCACCCTCACTCACCCTCACGCTCCCTCACTCACCCTCACTCACCCTCACGCTCCCTCACGCTCCCTCACTCACCCTCACTCACCCTCACGCTCCCTCACGCTCCCTCACCCTCACTCACCCTCACTCACCCTCACGCTCCCTCACTCACCCTCACTCACCCTCACTCACCCTCACTCACCCTCACGCTCACCCTCACGCTCCCTCTCACTCACCCTCACGCACCCTCACTCACTCACCCTCACTCACCCCCTCACCCTCACGCTCCCTCACGCTCCCTCACTCACCCTCACGCACCCTCACTCACCCTCACGCTCCCTCACTCACCCTCACTCACCCTCACGCTCCCTCACGCACCCTCACGCTCCCTCACGCTCCCTCACTCACCCTCACGCACCCTCACTCACCCTCACTCACCCTCACGCACCCTCACTCACCCTCACGCTCCCTCACCTCACCCTCACGCACTCACCTCCCTCACGCTCCCTCACTCACTCACTCACCCTCACGCTCCCTCACTCACCCTCACGCTCCCTCACTCACCCTCACTCACCCTCACTCACCCTCACGCTCCCTCACTCACCCTCACGCTCCCTCACTCACCCTCACTCACCCTCACTCACCCTCACCCTCACCCTCACGCTCCCTCACGCACCCTCACGCTCCCTCACTCACCCTCACTCACCCTCACGCTCCCTCCTCACCCTCACGCTCCCTCACTCACCCTCACGCTCCCTCACTCACCCTCACTCACCCTCACTCACCCTCACGCTCCCTCACTCACCCTCACGCTCCCTCACGCACCCTCACTCACCCTCACGCTCACTCACCTCCTCACTCACTCACCCTCACTCACCCTCACTCACCCTCACCCTCACTCACCCTCACTCACTCACCCTCACGCTCCCTCACGCACCCTCACGCTCCCTCACTCACCCTCACTCACCCTCACGCACCCTCACTCACCCTCACTCACCCTCACTCACCCTCACGCTCCCTCACGCTCCCTCACGCTCCCCTCACTCACCCTCACTCACCCTCACGCTCCCTCACGCTCCCTCCGCTCTGCAGCCACCAACACTGTCCAACCTCCCACAACCAAACGTTGCACCATGGGTGATGGGGCCTTCTCCTCTGCTGCTCCAAGGCTTTGGAATGCTCTCCCCGACCACTTGAGAGCCCCACACTCTATTTCTGTTTTGAAACAAAATCTTAAAACGTACCTTTTTGCTAAAGCCTTTTGTTAATTGTATTTTATTCTTGTTTTATCTTATTAATTCCTGCAATAGTTTTAGCTTGATCCACTGTTTGCTGATGCACTTTTTTACTCATTGTTTTTACCTGTAGCACTTTGAGATTATTTTATGTAAAGTGCAATATAAATAAAATGTATTATTATTATTATTATTATTATTATTATTATTATTATTATTATTATTATTATTATTATTATTATTATTATTATTATTATTATTATCTAATTTAGACCTGGTTTTAACCCCAGTTTAGATCTAGTTTAGACCTGGTTTAGATATAATTTAGACTTGGTTTAGATCTAGTTTAGACCTGGTTTTAGCCCCAGTTTAGATCTAGTTTAGACTAGTTTAGACCTGATTTTAGCCCTGGTTTAGACCTGGTTTTAGTCCTGGTTTAGATCTAGTTTAGACCTGGTTTAGATCTAGTTTAGACCTGATTTTAGTCCTGGTTTAGACCTGGGTTCAGTCCTGGTTCAATCCTGATTTAGTCCTGGTTTAGTGTCCAACAATGAGTGAAATTACCAAAAAAAAAAAAAAAAGAGATTTAGCCCAAAATGTGAAAACAAGAACATACCGTTGTGTAATCCATTTATTTCAACAAAGTAACTGTAATCCAATTACCACTCATGGAAACAGTAACTGTAACTGAATACAGTTACTCATAATTTGTACTCTGATTATGTAACTGCAGTACATGTAATCTGTTACTCCCAACACTGGCAGCGGTACAGGGCACACCGCCTCTGCTGCTTCGTCTTGGTGTCTGTTTTGCTTTCCCAGAAACCTTCATCTTCTCTCTCCAAGTGTCCTCTGTCGGCTCTGGCAAGAACTCCTCCACCATGATCTTCTCTACTGCTACAAATACCATGTGGACAAAGCTAATGAGGAACTGCCAGAACTATCAAGGATTCCAGGGGCCAAATATCTAAAGATAAGATACTTTTATTGTCCTACCAGGGGAAAAAGTGCAAGGTGCATAAACATTAAACAGACAGATATAGTTCAGACAACAGACATGAATGCATCCCAGTCACTTCACTTCATGTAATGTGGCGTGTGCACTGGGAGCAGATGTTAGGTCTGTGTGTGGGTGGAGCCAACAGAGAAAACCTGAAGAATAATTCCTATTTTGTCCTTTTCGTTACAGTGGATGTATGCAAATCACCCTGGAAGGTCCTGAGAGACAGTTTTGAAAAAGGAAACACTTTATAATAACTACACCTTATTTAGCCTTAATAAAGCATGAACAAAGACTTAATTAATAATGATTCACACTTAGTAACTACTTAATTACTACCTGAATTAGCACTTAACTTACACTTAATTCACCTGTGCTGTAAATAGTTACTCATAAGTATTTCTTACTTAATTACTCATGAACTAACCATTTGTGTGTGCATTTGTAAATGTATATTTAAGTACAAATTTGAGCATTTTATAATGATTCATAAGCCATGAGAGAATGATTTACTAGTAATGCATTATTGTTTCTCTGGAATTTGACCAACCTTAACAAATGTTTAATAAAGCATAATTAGTCTTCACTTTAGAAAAGCTCTCAGAAAGACTTAACGAACAGATAACAGCTGCCTGAATGATCATTGTATTATTACTAAATCATTCTCTCATAACTTACTAATCATTAATAAATGCTCAAATGTGAACTTAAATATGCATTTGTAAACATGCAAATGGTTAGTTCATGAGTAATTAAGAAGTATGCATATTTAAGTACACTAGTCCAGAGTTTTTAGAAAGATTCGTTTTCAGAAGGCAAATTCGCCGTTAGTGTGTAAAAGATGTGAACAAATTGAAGGGAAATGTCTCTGTTTTTAAAAATACCCGTGTACGTGTAAACGGGGCCATACATAGTTGGAGGTCAGATCTTGGAATCAAAAAACAATGATCAATGTATTAGAAAAAAACTAAGAAAGTGCAAAAATCTGCCAAAATGTGGATCAAATGAAGGGGCCCATGAGCTGATCTGTTTTGTTTCATTCACACGTTTAACACAAAAACCCTGCACATTTAGGCTGAGTTCTTGGTAACACTTTATAATAACTACACCTTATTTAGCCTTAATAAAGCATGAACAAAGACTTAATTAATAATGATTCACGCTTAGTAACTACTTAATTACTACCTGAATTAGAACTTAACTTGCACTTAATTCACCTGTGCTGTAAATAGTTACTCAGTACTTCTTAATTACTCATGAACTAACCGTTTGCATGTTTACAAATGCATATTTAAGTTCACATTTGAGCATTTATTAATGATTAGTAAGTTATGAGAGAATGATTTACTAATAATACAATGATCATTCAGGCAGCTGTTATCTGTTAGTTAAGTCTTTATTAAGGCTAAATAAGGTGTAGTTTTTAAAGTGTTACCAAATGTTCCAAGTATGTCAACAGAAGTGCTCAGAAAGAAAACCAGTTCTATGTACTTTAAGTTAAAGCTGATCAAAATAGACAGTTAAACACAAAATCTAACAGAGCATCAGATAGGGGTGTGCAAAAATATCAGAATATTGATATATTGTATCATTTAAGGTGATGATACAGTATCGATATCGTGGGCTGCTGTATCGATATATCACCAAGAGTATTTTTAGGTGAGTTTTACTAAATTATTTTGTTACAGTGCTACAGTTTTGTTGCTTGTTGAGTGAAAGGAAACTCATTTATGCAACACATTTGACATTTTTACTGTTTTGAGGATTAAAATGTTTGTGTTTCATATGAACTTTGCACAAGAAGTGGTTTAACAAACACTTTTAGTATCACAGCCATGATTTAGCCTTTATTTTTTAGTGAACCGTATCAAATTGATTTGAAATATATCATTTCAAATCGAAAGTGCACTGTATCGAGGTATGTATCGTATCGTGGCCTGTGTATCGAGGTATGTATCGTATTGGCAACTTCTTAATGATACCAGCCCTAGCATCAGAGCACTAACTAAAAGACTGACACTATTATTACAGAATTATTTGTGTGGTAAACACACAGTGGAGTACACAGGAGCCTCTTCAGTTGTGGTAGTCAGACACCGGGGGGCGCTGCTGCATTTGGAGAAATCCACTTCAGCGTATGTGAGTGTACTGGAGCTGTCTGCCATCTGCAAGTGAAACATACAGTGGACTAGTCCATCTCACACAATTAGAATATCACGTAAAAGTTCACTATTTTTTTTATCCCTCATTTGAAAGTCAAACCCACATATTGTCTAGATTAAACACACAGAGTGAAACTTTCAAGCCTTTAATTCTTGACATTTTGATGATTATGCCTTACACATGATGAAAACCCCAAATTCTGTCTCTTACAAAATTAGAATAGTGTGAAAAAGCTGAATATTGCCAAGTCCTGGTGTCAACCCCCAATCAGCTAATTTAGCTCAAAACACATACAAAGGTTTCCTGAGTATTTAAATGGTCTGTCAGTCTGGGTCAGCTAGAGTTGTCTCATTATGAGCGTTCCATGATGTGGTCAGACATGTATACAAGCAAATGGGGGCCACAGATATTGAGAGACATTTAGAGTTGCTTAAATTTAGTTTTGGGGAAATGGATGAGCCTTAAATGTCTTCATTGTGTGTAAATTGTGGCATTGTGGTAAAGGTAATCTTCCTCTATTTTTGTACTTTACTTCTAAACTTAAATGTCCATAAACTGCCACCTAAGTGATGTAAAACTAAACTAAATATTCACCCCATGTACTACCTCTGTCTGTATTCCTGAATGTTCAGAACTCTCACCTCTTGTATTTGAGCGTATATTGTGATGTCAGGAGCTCCTGTGGGAACACAAACACACATATAAGTTCAGACTTAAGTCCACATGTTGACTTTGCTGTGAGCTGCAGGTGTGTGACCTGGTGTTGTTCTCGCTCTCTTTCTCCTGTACAGTATGAGTGAGGTGAGTGTCACTGACAGGATGAGCAGAGCGCTCAGGCTCAGTCCTACGTACAGCGCCACCTCTGGAACAACAGACACACACACTCAGCTCAAGACAACATGAACATGACTTTAACCAAACAAGGAAACAAGAGTCTGTCAGAGGTGTAACTTTGATCAACAAGAAGTGGAGTGTCCTGCTCCTCTCACATATAGTAATGAATGCAAAAAAAACAAAACAAAAAACAAAAAAAACAATAATAATAATAATAATAATAATAATAATAATAAATAAATAAATAAATAAAAACAATTCTACCAGTGTTTTATCAACATTTATCACCTTTAAATTTGTGTTTTCATATTGCTAAATTTATTCGGCACCTACTGTTGATTTTCAGATTCAAACAAAAGTACATTGCAATATACTAAAATTATATTTGCAATACATTAGGAAATATATTTCAGCACTTCATCATATATTGCTATATATTGGTTCATATATTTTAAAATACATTGCTGTGCAAACAAAAGTGTATTACATTATTGCATGTATGTTTACTGACAACAAAGCTTTTTCTTTAGAGTTAAACAAGCTCCAAATCACATTTTGTCTTTTATTGGCACCTGTATGGACCCTATATGGTTATGTATTGTTTTATACAGTTGGTGTAGTGGACACTCACTGGTACTTCAGTGAAAAAAATAGCTCCTGCCCAGAAAGGATTTTTCCCATGGAGCGGAAAGAAATCACAAACTGCTCATGTTCGACTGACAGGGACTGACAGGGACTGACAGGGACTGACAGGGACTGACAGGGCACCTAGAGTTTTCAAAAAAGTCGGATTTTGGGGCAGTTTTTACTTATTTTGAGATCATAAACTTTTTCTCAGCTCAAAATCTCTCAGTTGTCTTAAAAACAGCTTTTTAATCGTGAGCTCTGGCTCCGCTCTAGCTCCTCTCGTTCTGATTGGTCAAAGTGGTCACGTGATACATTGTGTATCGTACTCGTTGTGCGCTTGTGTGCGCTGGAATTTGGCCAGTTGGATTAAAGGATATCAGTATATAATCTCATATGATATGATATATTTCAATATATAACACAATATTTTACATAGTATAACTACTGTATGTATTTACTCAATATGTGAAAACTGCAATAATTGCCGTATTTACACTACCGATCAAAAGTTTTCGAACACTCAGATTTTTCCAGTTATTTATTCAAGTCGTGCAAGTCCACTGAAGAACTTGAAATGGTACGAAGGTAAGAACTGAACAGACAGGTTAAAAATAAATAAATAAAAGTTAAAAGATACAAAACACAAGCCCAAGCTCTGCCAAAACCACCTCAGGAAAAAAGAACAAGATGGTAAAACTTGAAAACATGAAGTGTCCAGCAGCAGCACAGTGTCCAGACTTAAACCCCGTCGAGCTGGTTTGGGATGAACTGGACAGAAGAGTGAAGCAACCTACAAGTGTCACACATTTATGGAACTTCTGCAACAGACTTGGGAAGAACTTTGTGTCTGATTTTTATTGCTTATTTTCCAGTAATATTTTATTTATTATTGCTTTTCTCAGTTTCTAGTTATTTCAGTGACCATATACAGTGTTGGGAAGGTGACTTTTAAAATGTATTCCCCTACAGATTACAGATTACATCCCCCAACATGTAGTTTGTAACGTAATCCATTAAATTACTTAAAGTGAGTAATGTAATCTGAATACTTTTGGATTACTTGATTTGCTGTTTTGTCTGCTAAAAGAAAATAAAAAGCTCAGACTTTACTTAAACCAAATTAAAAATAGATAGAAGAAGATGGAGCAGCATGGTTTAGTCCTGTTAAATCCTGTTTTAGTTCATGGTTTAGACCTGGTTTAGTCCTGGTTTAGTCCTGGTTTAGATCTAATTTAAACCTGGTTTAGATCTGGTTTAAATCTAGTTTAGATCTAGTTTAGACCTGGTTTTAGTCCTGGTTTTTGTCCTGGTTTAGACCTGGTTTAGTTTCCGGCAATGAGTGGAATTACCAAAAAAATGAAAAAAAATATGTATGAAAGCTCATGAAATCTACTGTCACGTCATATATATGTGGAAATCTGTTTTTGTTGCGTAAGTGACAGTACTGAGCACACTTGTTATTTCCACACAGATTGTGAAGCTGCGCAGAAAATCAGCACTAACAACAACGATCTTTTTCACAGTGCACCAGTGTTACTTTGTGGATTACAGATGATGAAAACATTTTTATAATTAGATACAAACAGAGAATTTAACACTAAAGCCCTGTTCGCATGGAGTTCATTTTACCTGTGGCCCTCAGGTAAAATGTCATATTTACAAATGTTGTTTGTGTTTCTAATCCCGTCTAAAAATGTCATAAAAGTTCCCCTGACTTTTAGCTCCTGTAAAGTGTAGGTGATTTTAGTTTGAATGTGACTTGGTCTGCTTTTTGTCTGTGCATTAAATCCAGTTGTAAAATATCTCTAGGGCCCATTTTAGATCCAGATACAAACTAAATTAACAATACAAATTCAATACAGACCATACTCTAATCCAGTTATTGTTTCCTCTACAATTACAAAGTAAAAAATAAATAAAATAAAAAAATTAAGACTTTTGTAAAATGTAGATCTGAGCACTGTATCAGCGTGAGAGGTTGAGTCTGTTTCATAAGAAATCTGTGGAGTCATGTGGAGGTCATTGTGTTCGCCGATTGCATCAGTGTGGTAAGAAACGAGATGTTAGACGCTACAGGGCAGGTGCATTCTACTACAACGAACCAACACAAAAACTCAGATGTTGTGGGGTAATTTCAGTTTTACAGACGTAACAAATCCTGTGCGAATAGGGCTCAAGAGATGCTTTTACAAAATAGATGTTCTGGAGCAAAAGAAATGTTTTACTTTACTGCATGAAAACTAAATACATAAATAAAACGGCTACAGTTCCTTTAAAGTCAGCCGAAAAGTGTGGACGTACCAGACAGCGGAGTGTGGTGCTCGTGAGGTTCACTGTGGGTCTCAGGGGAAAGGACTCCTGGAGAAGGATTGGACCTCACAACTGGACACAAAACAGTTATGAAATCCACTGTTCACAATAAAACTTTGAATAAAATGTTAAATGTATTGGCTCACATGTGCACAAAGCAAAACTTACCACTTGAGACATTAATTATGAAATCTACAAATGCCTCAAAGGTTTGTCCATTAAATGTTGCCAAACCACATCTGTATGTTCCAGTGTCAGACAGGGTCACATTTCGGATGCTCACAACTATCATATGTGAATATATAGAACGTCTTTCTAATCTAATGCTGTATCTGCCATTCTCTTGATTGACAAGCAAAGTTCTAACCAAAATATCTTCTTGTTTTCTACAGTCATTTTTACAGAAAAAATTCCACTTTAAAGATGTATAAAACGTGCAGTCGACTTGAAAGTTTTCTCCTTCTTTTACTTCAAAAACTTCAAAAGTTTGTGATCGTCCACAACAAAGCACTGTTCAGAGAGAATAGTAAAAGAACTGTGTTTGTCATGAACATATATCATTTAATAAATTAAGATATAATGTAAGAGTAAACTTACCCAGAACAACACAGATAAGAAATTGATTCTCATGACGAGGCTGTGACAGTTACATGTTGTGAATAACCAGAAAGTTTCTGTCTTACAAAGTTGACCTCTATTGCAAGACAAATCACTTCTTCTTCCTCTTTTTATAACACTTCACCTCCTTCCTTCTTTCTCTACAAACCACAAAACCACTCAAACTGAAAAATATGTTCTGTACAATTTATTTATCCAATTAATTTAACATTTCTGTAATTGAAATGAAAAAAATATTCCATCAGTATTAAAGGTGCACTATGCAAAATTTCTGGTGTTGAATCTGCTCCATGGAGATGTTATTGCTTTGCCTGGAACTTTCCACAGTATGGCATTAAACTGTAATTTAGCCTGGCTTGTCACCCATACCATGTGACCCATCCTTCAGCGTCACTGGGACAAACTGTCAGAGACCTGCTGCCGTACAGCGCCCAGGAAACCACCCAGACACGGGGAGAACACGCAAACTCCACACAGAAATTGAAGTTATTGTACAATACATGTTAGATGGAACAGTTGGTTTTGGGGATAAGTATTTATTGTGCAGACTTCTTCTTTGCACTAGTGGGAACTTTTTTTATTTCTGCACTATGACAAGATCTGAGTCTTAGGTCTGTGACCATGAAGGCCATTCTATTTTTGTTTTAGGATTACAACACCAAAATCAAAAAACAGGATTCAGGTTTTCAATTATTTATGGACAAATTTAGCTCGGAGCAGTGGTCTGCTAGGCTGATTCATCAGCCAGTTTCCATGAAGTGAAACCGTCTGACCTCACAGCGTTAGAATTTTTTCATTCAACAGTAGGCGGGTACTTTTCATCATTTAACCAGTCGCTGCTATTTGGTTGTGACGTATGTAATGTGCCGCTAACGGGGCTAACTGGTATATTCAGCTTTTCCCAAATCTCGCAGGAAGAAGGACAATAACATCTTTCCCCTTGATAAAATTCATGCATCAAGAATCTCGGACGTCCGGTCATTGTGCAATGAGGATTTTCTGAAAAAGTGAGCAAACCTCCATGTTTGTTTTCTGAGTGGGATGTGTCTATTGACAAAGTCGATATTTTCTAGTCTTTTGAACCATATCGCTTTTGTTTCTGGTTCTGATATTGTCATATTTTAGTTTTGGGATTCAGACATTGTAATTGTGTGGTTGTTGGATCCTAACAACGGAAAACGACTCGAGGAATGTGTTTGTGAACTCCAAAAATGCAAAAGGGAATCAGATGTGTGTGACTGCAAACCTCTGTTCAAACTGTTTCTCTTCCCAACGGAATTGAAAAATAGTGAAAGGTGAAGGCGATGGGCAGTATTGATCCACGGGAAGGACAAAAAAGGTAAACTTTGACTGCCTAAATCATCCCGAGTTTGCAGAGAATATTTTGTATGTGGAGCCATCAAAGCAGATCCCGTTTGTTAAGTGAGAGGAGCAGAAGACAAACAGACTGAGCTGCACTTTCTTGTTCTTGTGGTTTTACAGTAACATCATGTCTTGGTCGCTTTACAGTGGAAGGTGTTTCTTGGTGAACAGTTGGTGCCTTTTGCTTTGGTGTTGACTTTTTAAATTTGTAAACAAGATGGAGCGAGGGATCGGGATTTTGCTTTGATGTCGCTCCACATACAAAATGTTCACTGCAAACTCAGGATGATTTAGTCAGTCAAAGTTTCCTTTTTCGTCGTTCCTGTGGATCAATCCTGCCCATCACCTTCACCTTTCACTATTTTTCAATTCCATTGGGAAGAGAAACAGTTTGAACAGAGGTTTGCAGTCACACACATCTGATTTCTTGATGTACAACAGAAAGTACATAGAACAAAAATATATATTTATCAAAAACAGGAGCAGGATGTTTGTAAGCCTTAAACTGGTGGATTGATGTAACTGATCGGATTGAGGATGGTAAGTTGTTCCATTCATTTGAAACTTTGAAGTTAAATGCTCTGCGGCCAATTTCTTTTTTTTTATTATAGGAACATTAAAAAATAATG
This sequence comes from Boleophthalmus pectinirostris, assembly GCF_026225935.1. Taxonomy (NCBI): domain Eukaryota; kingdom Metazoa; phylum Chordata; class Actinopteri; order Gobiiformes; family Gobiidae; genus Boleophthalmus; species Boleophthalmus pectinirostris. The sequence goes on from NW_026571153.1 coordinate 32,125,479, forward strand.
TGTGACATAAATGATATGCTGATCTAAATGGAATCAAAAACTCTTAAGTAGGGTGGGAACTTAGAGTAATAACATTTAAACACAAATTGAAAAAAAGTGTAGCTGTCTTCTGGATGTAAGAGAGAGACAGTTGAACAATGAATACATCTGACAGTGGTGTGTTCTATAGGGACATCTTAATACAAACCTACATATAGGCGAGTTTCAGCTGACGTCATTGTTATTAAAAGCCCGTGTTGCATGCTGGGAAATATTTTGGTCAGAGACAAGAAACACGGTAGCATCAAACACAGTGCGTAACCTCGAGTGTTTATCCCCGATAATGGTAAATTCCTGCTGCATTATCGGATGCAAAAATAGAAGCACGGAAAAAGGAAAATGTCTTTTTCGTATTCTGAGTGAAAAGAACCACTAACGGTGAATGAAACGACTTTCAAACATTCACAGAGCAAACGTAGAAGATCCTAACAAACCGTGGACTCCAACAAGTTCAACAACACATCAAGACTCTTGGAGGTTTTCATCTTTTCTGCTGTGAATGGCCCAGGAGTTTCCACCAAGTCATTGTGGATATCACCCAAGTGAATATTTGTCCAGGTAGTTGGTGATTCTGACCAGAAATTTGGTTTGGTCCACCTTTTGTCGGGGTTGAAAAGGGTGATTTGGCTCCATTGATGTTTATGACCAATTTCAGGTCAAATGGTCTTGGGTCCTCTGCCATTAGAGTGGATAAATAACCAGGATCAATACCCTTTACGTGCTTTCTCGCTCCATCTGTCAAGTTGAATTAGTGTTTATTGCAGCTGACCAAAATAATTCCCAGCATGCAACGCGGGCTTTTGTCAACAATGAAACTTGCCTATACTACATAGATTCCTGACCTCGTCGCTGGAGAGAAATGAAACTGAGCGGAGGCACTCGGTGGCGCCAGGCTGGTTAGAGGTCAGCAGCATTAAGATAACCTACTGACATGACATAACATATCAAGAGACAAAAGAAAAAAAGAAGTAAAACTGGACAATATACAGTCAGGTTCAGGCTGTTTGAAGATGGTCTGTGGGACAATGATGTTATAGGCTTGTTTCACCAGTCTCAGGATCTGCCATTTACACTTGACAGCTTTCCAAACCAGCTGATTAGTCCAAACCTTAGCACAGACTCTACACTAGCTCCATAGAAGGTCAGCAGAATGTTTTGGCTGACTCTAAACACCTTTAATCCCCTAAGAAAGTACAGACGCTGGTGTATCTTGGCACACACACTCGTCACATACTCATGCCAGCTCATAAAAACTTCAAAACATACATTAAACTGCTCACATTATGTTCAGGGCAACTCTGTTCTATCAACTCTCTTCCATCTCATTTAAATGATTTATTTCAAGATCGAAATGCTCATCATAAGTACAAACTTAGAGGTAATTTTATCAACAGAAATTTAGAACTACTTTAAAGTCATAGTGCATCTCAGTGCGCATCGATCCCTTATTTGATTAAAACACCAGAGCTCAAATACGACGTAACTCATCTTATCCTCTGTTACAGTTTTATTTTGTAGGTGACTCGGAAGTTATTACAAGAAAGACCATCCACGTCTGACACTAACTTACCAGTATGGGGAGCTCATGCAGATGTTTACTTTAGGGACAGATGGGTGACACTGAAGGAAGGTGCAAGTTTTTCACAAGCTGCTCTATGAATGTACAGTAAACACTAAGATGTTTGATTGACCTCAGCCATTTGAAGGGTGCTAATGCTAGAGATTATTATTATTATATTATTTTTAATCTGTATTATTATTATTATTATTATTATTATTATTATTATTACATTATTTCTGAGTCTTTGTTTCACTTTTTGTGTGTGTGTATTTGATCAGGATAGTGTGGTGTGTGTATGGAGCAATGATGCAAACAGTTATATTCCCACAGGCATCTGGTGGTATTGTAATGGTATTATGAGGGTCATGGGACCAGAGTCAGCTCCAGTGAGGTGGTCAACCAGTGAGTGTCCCATTTTCATTTCATTTGTGTGAAGAGCATCTGCTCCTGCCTCTACAGGGATGCCCCAACCTGGAACTTCTCGCTGTGTCTCTTCTATGAAGGCATTCCAAAGGTAGTTCTATGTAAAAATCTAAAAGAACAGTGTAACCTGTCCTCTTACCATTTTAAAACAAGGAACTACAATCAGCAAGAGCTGGTGGAATTTAGAAGTGCTCCCTTTCTCATTGCTCCCCCTTTACTCACACACATTTCCAGGTCCCTGTGTAGACCACTCTGTCCTCCTTCACCAGCTAAATCCTTCCAGTCCTCTGTCGGCTCTGGCAAAAACTCTTCCATCATGATCTTCTCTATTGCCACAAATACCATGTGGACAACACTCTGAACTGTGGCATGGCCATGGCCGTGAGCAAATCACAGAACTATCAGGGACTCCACAGGACAAATATCTAAAGATAAGATACATTTATTGTCTCACCAGGAGAAATGTGTCTTTGACACAAAGTGCAAGGTGCATAAACATTAAACAGACAGATACAGACAATAGAATAAAAACAGATATGAATGTATTGCAGTCACTTCACTAAGTACACAAAACAAAACAAAACAAAAAACAGTTAATTGGCACATGCACTGGGAGCCTAGATGTTAGGCAAGACGGCTCAGAAAGAGTTAAATTATGTTGCCATAATGTCCTTCCTCTTGCCCTATAAATGTACCAATTAAATAATGTATAAAGAAAAAGTCTTATTCGCAATATTCTGTTTTGATTAAAATATAACTTAACCTTTTATTTTAAATGTCATATAACAGAGAACTCAGCACTACTTCCAGTATATTTGTACTTTTCTTTTCATTTTTTCACATTTCACTGAAGTAAAACTAAATATTTACTACAGGTACTATCCCACCAAAGTCATTAATAGAAAAACATGAAAAGCAGTTCAATGTACTTCAAGTTAAAGCTGATCAAAATATTCTAAACAATGAAGCACAAAATCTAACAGAGCATCAGAGCACTAACTAAAAGACTGACACTATTATTACAGAGTTATTCACTGTGTGGTAAACACAGGGTGGAGTACACAGGAGCCTCTTCAGTTGTGGCAGTTGGACACCAGGGGGCGCTGCTGTGTTTGGAGAAATCCACTTGAGTGTATGTGAGTGTACTGGAGCTGTCTGCCATCTGCAAGTGGAACATACAGAATATTATCAGTGTGGGATATAAAAGGTTTATATTATGCTCTTTTCTGATTTATGTTCATTACTCAAACAGAAAACACTCTGTTCCACCTTGTGATGTCATGATTTAGTACAGCAAATGCTCCTCTGTGTTTTTAAACTTTTTAAACACCTTCTCCAGACATTTGTTTAATTTCAGCCCTGGAATTGTCAGTCTCTCCTGAACTAAAGGTAAAAGGAGCAGTTTACATGAAAACTACCACTTCATGACATCACAAGGTGGAACAGAGCTTTTTGAGCTTTGGAAATGTAGACAGACTAATAATAAATATTAAACAATGAAACAAAACACAACTCAAACTATGTTTTTGATTATAACAACAATCTAACATGACTTAAAGACAATATTGGGCTACTGTGTGACAGAAGCTGTTCTTTTCACAGAGCTTAAAAGCACCAACTCACACTCACAGTTGTTTAGTCACAACAGCACAGGGCAAACAGCTGTCCCCTTTACACAGCACACTGTGTCCACACTGGTCACATTTACAGTCCATCTCTGTTTTGACCAATTGTCTCTTTGTCTCTGATCACTTGTCTCATCTTATTATTTTCCAAAACAAAGGAAAAACTTTGCAGCTCCTCTGAATGAGACAAGAGCTCTCAGTCTGATCTGTCTCACAGTAAAATAACAAGTCCGTTACATTGACAGTAACTATAACAGTTACTGCAGAGGAAAGAGTCTTTACTTACATTACTTGTTACTGGTAAAAGTAACACTAGTTACACTCTAGTTACTAACACTGCTACACTTAAAGGTCCTTAATGCTCTAAAAATATATTTTCCAAATACTTGTGTTGTGTGTTGTTCTGTGGGCATCAGAGCTGAGTGATCAGTCAGTCTCTGAGATGTTCCAGCTGCTCCAAAAGGATCGTGTCATTTCTATATGATCAATATAATATCCTGAGTGGAGACTAAAGCATGAGAGAGAGAAATGTTACACACACCTTTAAACTGAGAAACCATTTGGCGTCATGTTGAAAAGATAAAGTCTAACCAGTGAGTACATTCATGTAAAATATCAGCATAGAGCAGATTTAACACAATTATGAGGTAGAAGATGGGGCTGGTCTCTGGTCCTTACTCTTCGCTCTGTTCCCCAGGGACCATGGGCTCTTTTCTCCATGTTGCTTGGGGATATCATGGATCTGTTTGATTGTGTTAACAGGAGTTTTACCTATGGAACTTGACAACCACATATAGTTTCAGGAAGGGACTGGAAAAATCTGTCAGGCCTGAGATGGAAACCACCAAATGACATATTTGTTGCTTTTTGGACATTGTGTATCAAGAATTGACAGACCAGGTTAAAGGGTTCTACTCTGATGTTTAAATAGTTGGTTGGAGGCTGGGTTTGGTATAGTCTAGTGTGTATGTAAATGGTAAATGGTCACATTTTTCTATAGTGCTTTTCCACCTTCAAGGCACTCGCGCTTTGCAACAAGGAACCACGTAGTATAGTGTCAAAAAGTCAATGTGTGAACTTCCTCTTGAGACATCAATATGTACTCATGATTACAGAAGTGATGGTTCCTGTTCCTTTTCATCTAAGTTAGACAAATGCCTAAAAGAAAACCTCTATGCATTGTGTTTGTCTAAAATGAATGAATGATGTAAAGTGATGAGTCTTTTACCTGAGGTCCAACAGGACCAGAGCACAGACTGTAGATGTTATATGAGTGTGTGGTGTAGGACGGTTCTTCAACAGCTCTTCTGCTTTGTCTGTTGTCTACTGCGACTTCTTCATACACGCAGGGGCTCTGCAAAATAGAAATAAAAAGTCCATGTGGCAAGTTAGTATAGGAATGTCACTGGAATAAATCCATGACTCTTCTTTCCCACAGTTTTTACATTTTGGTGTTTATAATTCTACTTCTTGGTTGAATGGCCAGCAGATATGACATAGACTACGTTTACACACAGCCGGGTATTTTGAGAAACAAATATTTCACTTTACACAAAACTGTGAAAAAAGTGAAGGAAGTAGGTAAGATTTTTAAACCTGTTTTTTAAAGTTTCACACTGGAGTTACATTCTTTTCTGGTTTTGCAGTGATATTTACCAGCCTCTGCACATTTACCAAACCAAACGCACATCGTGACAAACACAGATGCATTTGTCACTTTTGTTAGACAAACTTCAGCCAAATGTGGCAGTAGGTCTGTTCTGTAGATCCGCTCTATGCTGTAGACCTGCTTTGTGTCAACACTGGAACACAAATTTAGACTGGTTTTTGCTTCACGTTTGGTCTTGTTCTTCTAATCAGCCGCACTGTGGGAGGGGCTTGTGTTCGCTGTACGCAGGAAGGAGCGAGAGCGTGAAAAGGCGAGGGGCGGCGTGCTGACGTGAGGCAGATGGACAGGTAGGATGTTTAGGAAGTTGAACCTGCCCTGTGATGCACGCTGGTACACGAGGGCACACGCTGTCGCAGACGAGCCGTGCATAGGGAGCGTGTGTGTTTGTGATGTGTAGAGTCTCCGCGGGTTTCAAATGAGCGCACAGGCTGCACTGAGACGCCCCACACGCTCCTGCACCCGCTACAAGTTTATTACCAACAGCAGCGGCCGGAATGAAATATGATCACACTTGTTGAGTGTCAGACCTCGAGTGAGAGACAAGACCGAGTCCTGAAGGCTGTACCAAATGGTGAAGTTTCTTGAGTGCATCACATGTGCATATTAAACATTGAATTTATATATTTGTTAGACTATTACACATTGAGTTGTTTAACCACTGAAATCTCATGTATGTTTAAAGGTACCACTATGTGAAACATGTATACTTTAAAGTAATCCTTTGCACATAGGCTGTGTCCTTTTAAGGAATTTCATTGTAAAGCAGCAGCAGTGGAGATGGTTCGGCCTGGTGCGATACTAAACAAACTGGTGATTTGCATTAGGCTGCTGTCAACTCCCTAAACCTAAAGGAATGCAGAGATACTCCAAGGAAGATTCAAGGCGTTACCTGTTCAAAATATTATTTGCATATTCATATGGATGTCTATAAAATCTGATTTGAGGTATTCAGAGGCGTCCAGATTTGCCTGATTTAAGACCTGTGTAGCCGTAGGCAGTCAGGGGTAACGATCTGACCCAGAGCTCTGGATTAGAATTGTATTGTTTAGGGAATAAATTCTTTTTGATTTTAATCGATCAATTCCAGTGGTTATTTTTAAGAGAACACGCTTAATGGTTTTTTGAGGATACCTAACAGTCCAAACGCGAGTCCGAGACGAGACACCTTGGCGATCGACTGGTAGATCGCAATCGACGTATTGAGCACCCCTGGTTTACATCAGCCTGCATAAACACGCCATCGAGCGCTGTCAGAACAACACGGAGTCTCTGGGCGGCACCTGGATTAGATTCAAACCTGTAGCATTTATTTCATTGCAGTTTTAAATTTTACTCAAAAATACCTTGAATAACGTGCATTAGTGAGCGGGCTCACCTCTCCACAAATATGTTAAACAAGTGGCAGAATCACTGACCTCCGAGCCCTTGTTCCTCTCTGCTCATGGATATGATTCATCAGCTGTGTGTGCAAATGCTCCCGTGTGTTTAACGCTGTTGCCCGAACTCAGAGCTTCTGCACCGGGCTGATGTGCAGTGAGTTTGTACAAAATTCTAGGCTACATGCTGCTGTTTTATGAGTTCATGGTGATAATTTGAGATGAGGCCCGCGGTCGGTGTTGGGAAGGTGACTTTTAAAATGTAATCCCCTACAGATTACAGATTACACACCCCAGAATGTAGTTTGTAACATAATCCATTAAATTACTTTAGGTGAGTAACGTAATCTGAATACTTTGGATTACTTGATTTGCTGTAAAGTAGCACAGACTAGGATCTTCATATAAGAAGTTGTGTCTGCTAAAAGAAAATAAAAAGGCCAGACTTTACTGAACCAAATTAAACATAGTATTGATAGAAGAGGAGGAGACACGTCCACGCAGCATGAATTAGTCCTGTTAAATCCTGTTAAAACGTGTTTTAGACCTGGTTTAGACCTGGTTTAGCTCTAGTTTAGTCCTGGTTTAGTCCTGGTTTAATCCTGGTTTAGATCTAGTTTAAGCCTGGTTTTAGTCTTGGTTTAGTCCTGGTTTAGACCTGGTTTTAGTCCTGGTTTAGATCTAGTTTAGACCTGGTTTTAGTCCTGGTTTAGACCTGGTTTAGTTTCCAGCAATGAGTGGAATTACGGAAAAAAAAAAAAAAAAAAAAAAGCCCAAAATGTGAAAACAGGAAAATCCCTCTGTGTAATCCATTTATTTCAACAAAGTAACTGTAATCCAATTACCACTCACTGAAACAGTAAGTGTAACTGAATACAGTTACTCATAATTTGTACTCTGATTACGTAACTCCAGTACATGTAATCTGTTACTCCCCCACACTGCCCGCGGTGTTAACGGGGAACATAAATTCCTTTCGCTATTGGAGGAACATTGGGAACATTAGTCTGACCCTGTCCAGGTTCATATGGGATGGCGTCTGGACTATATCTATACATATATATTAACAAAATTTTCCTTTTGAAGCTTTTTAGGGGGTGTGATGGATTAATCGGGGGTGTCGGACCCCGCACCCCTTGTATTTCGCACACTGTCATCACCGTAGCAAAAGGTTGGTCGCACTTACGACACGTCAGCTCCTAAAACTCCATTTATCTCATTTTACACGCAAATGTGAAACCGGAGTTTTCCAGAATCTCCACTCTAGCCGGAGTTTTTAGAAAGATTCTTTTTCAGAGGCAAATTCGCCGTTAGTGTGTAAAAGATGTGAACAAACGAAGGGAAATGTCTCTGTTTTTAAAAATACCCGTGTACGTGTAAACGGGGCCATACATAGTTGGAGGTCAGATCTTGGAATCAAAAAACAATGATCAATGTATTAGAAAAAAACAAAGAAAGTGCAAAAATCTGCCAAAATGTGGATCAAATGAAGGGGCCCATGAGCTGATCTGTTTTGTTTCATTCACACGTTTAACACAAAAAACCCTGCACATTTAGGCTGAGTTCTTGGTAACACTTTATAATAACTACACCTTATTTAGCCTTAATAAAGCATGAACAAAGACTTAATTAATAATGATTCACACTTAGTAACTACTTAATTACTACCTGAATTAGAACTTAACTTGCACTTAATTCGCCTGTGCTGTAAATAGTTACTCAGTACTTCTTAATTACTCATGAAGTAACCGTTTGCATGTTTACAAATGCATATTTAAGTTCACATTTGAGCATTTATTAATGATTAGTAAGTTATGAGAGAATGATTTAGTAATAATACAATGATCATTCAGGCAGCTGTTATCTGTTAGTTAAGTCTTTCTGAGAGCTTTTCTAAAGTGAAGACGAATTATGCTTTATTAAACATTTGTTAAAGTTGGTCAAATTCCAGAGAAACAATAATGCATTACTAGTAAATCATTCTCTCATGGCTTATTAATCATTAATAAATGCACAAATGTGAACTTAAATATACATTTACAAATGCACACACAAATGGTTAGTTCATGAGTAATTAAGTAAGAAATACTTATGAGTAACTATTTACAGCACAGGTGAATTAAGTGTAAGTTAAGTTCTAATTCAGGAAGTAATTAAGTCGTTACTAAGTGTGAATCATTATTAATTAAGTCTTTGTTCATGCTTTATTAAGGCTAAATAAGGTGTAGTTATTATAAAGTGTTACTGAGTTCTTTTCTCAAACATCTTGTAATGTCATGTGGTAATACAAGAAGTGTCCCGCTGCATTGCTCCATACACCTTTACTAGAAGCATTTGGATCATTTCCGCCCTGGAATTGCCAAATCTCTACTGGACAAAGTGTAAAACGTAGCTGTTAACTTGAAAACTACCACTTCATCAGATTTTGAGCTTTGCAGATGTGGACAGACTAATCATAAAGAGTTATCCAAACGTGTGTGAATGAAACAAAGCACAACTCCAGGTCTGTTTTTAAGGAGGCATTATAACATGGTTTAACATTTACAAGAGTCACTTTAGTGTTCCTGTTACCTAGCAACCATAGTTATGATTAGATTAACCAAAAATGACACCACCTTTATTTCACTATATGCTCCTGGGACACCTTAGCATTTAGATTTTATTCATTTTATTTTTATTTATAATTTTGTTACTTGTCCTCTGTAATGGACGCCAAGGACATTTTGGTGTTAAATCCATGTGGAGTTAATAACCTAACAAAAGCAACTTCTTACTTTTTTGATGACCAACATTTCTGACAAGCTTCTACGGTCGCCTCAAAAAGTTTTTAGACTCCCTTTTAATTTCTTTTTTTTATATATATATTTTTTAAAACATAGTCAAGCCACAAACTAACACCTATTGAGTTTTTTTTTTTTTTTTTTTACCCTATAATCCTCCAGCCCTATTTAGGCAGAGTCTCCCCATTAAGAGTCTATCTAAAAACATTTACTTAAAAGATAGACTGGTTAACTCATTTCCCACTATAAAGGACACAAATGAATGGTCTCAGGAGGATATACACATTTTGACTGTCAAAAAATTAAATAAAATAAAAAATAAAAAATCCTAAATTGTTCCTGCATTTTGGATGGAATTCTGTTTTAAAACTCACTGCTACTTCCTGTATTTTTGTGTTTTTCTACTTTTCTCCTCAAATTGACACTAAACTGATGTAAAACTGTAATAAATATTTACCACATGTACTATCCCACCAAACCTTGAAATCTGGATGTTCAGAACTCTCACCTCTTGTATTTGAGCGTATACTGGGATGTCAGGAGCTCCTGTGGGAACACAAACACACATATAAGTTCAGACTTAAGTCCACATGTTGACTTTGCTGTGAGCTGCAGGTGTGTGACCTGGTGTTGTTCTCGCTCTCTTTCTCCTGTACAGTATGAGTGAGGTGAGTGTCACTGACAGGATGAGCAGAGCGCTCAGGCTCAGTCCTACGTACAGCGCCACCTCTGGAACAACACACACACACACACACACACAGAAGAGTAAGTCAAAGGCACTGTTGTGCAAGTTCACACTTTTCTTGAACTAGTTCAAAGTTCAGTTCACACATGTTTAACTGTTCATGTTCATAGTTTACACTTTTACTTTTGAACTAGTTCAAACTTCATTTTATTTTTAGTTGAGATATGTAAATGAAAGGTTGAGCTTATTTTTTCAAACTGATTTACAGTTTACAACAGCTTTACAACATCCCTACTTCACACTATGTGAACTAAGATGTATTGCACATACAGGCGCTCTCTGGTGAGGCTGTGCAGTTTTTGAGTGGAGGAGCTCGTGAGCAGTGAGTGACAGGCCAACATGCAGTTTAAAAAGTGCGAGCAGACCTTTTCACTCGACTCATCAGATGAAAACAAATTCTGATGTTTAATTGAACCCCAACAGTGACGTACGTCCTTCATCTCACATAGTCTGAATAAAGTCAAATTCAAGTTCTTCATTTACAAATGTGTTGCATTGAGTTCAAAGTTCACTGAAAAATGAACCTGTTCTTTTGAACTCATTCATGCACAACACTGGTCAGAGGTGTAAGTCTGATCAACAAGAAAAGTGGAGTAAAGTTACACATTAGGCCATTACACCCTCTCCTGCTCCTCACCTTACAGAACACATATTGTGCTCGTGTCTGCTGTACAGTTATAATCTACGACCAGTGTTGAGAAGTAACAGATTACATGTACTGGAGTTATGTAATCCGAGTACAAATTATGAGTAACTGTATTCAGTTACAGTTACTGTTTCAGTGAGAGGTAATTGGATTACTGTTACTTTGTTGAAATAAATGGATAACAAAGAGGTATTTTCCTGTTTTCAGGTTTTGGGATAAACCAGGACTAAAACCAGAACTAAAACCAGGACTAAACCAGGTCTTAACCAGGACTAAACTAGGACTAGAACCAGGTCTAAACAATATGACACCGAACAGTAGTGTGGACATAATTTAAAGCAGCAGTGATCTCATATAAAAATCATTTCTCTATCAGTAATATTTTTTATATGTTTAATAAGTCTGGGCTTTTTATTTTTTTAGCAGACGAACCATCTTATGTTACAATATCCAAGTCTTTGCTTCTCTACAGTAAAACAAAAGTCTGTTCATGGAGACTTGGGGTCAACAGACAGTCTGAAGAGAACAAACAAGAATTTTCAGGATGTAGTTGCTACATTCATATAGTTTTAAAAAGCATGACATTATCAAGTAATCCAAAGTATTCAGATTACATTACTCACTTTAAGTAATTTAATAGATTATGTTACAAACTACATTTTGGGGTATGTCATCTGTAATCATTTTAAAAGTCACCTTCCCAACACTGTCTACGACACCCGTGGATTATTATGTTAGAATTTGTACATTTAAAATTGCGATATTCATCCACTGAGAGAGAGTGAAGTGTGGACGTACTGGACAGTGGGGTGTGGTCCTCATGAGGTTCACTGTGGGTCTCAGGGGAAAGAACTCCTGGAGAATGATTGGACCTCACAACTGGAGACAGAATACATATGACACAGTCTGTTTATACGTCTGTACGATCAAACAAATAACTTACAATGTCCTTTTCAATTAGAGTTGGAGAATAAAATATTTTAATTGTTATAGCCTGCAGTAATTCAAATATTTGTGAATAAACTTACCACTTGAGACATTAATAATGAAATCCACATGTAGATATACCAATTTGTATTCATGCCATGTTTCCAAACCGCAGCTGTATGTTCCAGTGTCAGACAGTGTCACATTTCGGATGCTCACGTACATCTCACTGGGATCAAAAAAACGCTTCTTAAATTCAATTCTGTATCGGCCGTTATCTTCTTCGTTAGAAAAGGTCTTAATCAAAATATTCTCTTTTTCACAGTCATTTCGACAAAAGTATTTCCAGTTTCCATATTTTTGAAAGACATATTTTTTTCTGAAGTCGTCTCCTTCTTTAACTTCAAAAACATCGATTTCTCTGGTGAATCCTGGTCTTCCACTCCAAAGCACTGTCCAAGAAATTTCAACAGGTTTGATAAAAAATATAAAATGAAATAAAAAATAAAATATAAAAATAGAACCATATTGTTTCTTATTAAAACACAGAATTAATATTTAAGAGTAAACTTACCCAGAAACAGAACAAATGTGAAGGCGATTTTCATGTCGGAGCTTTGAATTTACAGTTAGTTTAAATTTCACCAGGGAGTTTGTGTGTTTTATAAATCTGATCACTATTGTAAAACACACGTCACTATTTCCTCTTTCTCAGCCTCCTCCCTTTCTTCTCTACAAACCACAAGAACATGTCTCAACTCTAAATGACTTTGGCACGTTTTATTAATTCCAATATTTCTGACTTTGACACGTTCTCCATTCATATACTCAGTGTTGGGAAGGTGACTTTTAAAATGTATTCCCCTACAGATTACAGATTACAGACCCCAAAATGTAGTTTGTAACGGAATCCATTAAATGAGTTAAAGTGAGTAACGTAATCTGAATACTTTGGATTACTTGATTTGCTGTAGAGAAGCAAAGACGAGGAAATCTTCACATAAGATGTTTTATCTGCTAAAAGAAAATTAAAAAGTCCAGACTTTACTGAACCAAATTAAACATATTATTGATAGAAGACGAGGAAACACGACCACACAGCAGGATTTAGTCCTGTTAAATCCTGTTTGAGACATAGTTTAGACTTGGTTTTAGTCCTGGTTTAGTCTTGGTTTAGTCCAGGTTTAGTCCTGGTTTAGTCTTGGTTTAGTCCTGGTTTAGTCCTGGTTTAGTCCTGGTTTAGTCTTGGTTTAGTCCTGGTGTAGACCTGGTTTAGTCCTGGTTTAGTCCTAGTTTAGTTCTGGTTTAGTCTTGATTTAGTCCTGGTTTAGACCTGGTTTTAGACCTGGTTTAGACCTGGTTTTAGTCCTGGTTTAGTCCTGGTTTAGTCCTGGTTTAGACCTGGTTTTAGTCCTGGTTTAGTCCTAGTTTAGTCCTGGTTTAGTCTTGATTTAGTCCGGGTTTAGTCCTGGTTTAGTCTTGGTTTAGTCCTGGTTTAGACCTGGTTTTAGTCCTGGTTTTAGTCCTGGTTTAGTCCTAGTTTAGTCCTGGTTTAGTCTTGGTTTAGTCCTGGTTTAGTCTTGATTTAGTCCGGGTTTAGTCCTGGTTTAGTCTTGGTTTAGTCCTGGTTTAGACCTGGTTTAGTCCTGGGTTTAGTCCTGGTTTTAGTCCTGGTTTAGTCCTAGTTTAGTCCTGGTTTAGTCTTGGTTTAGTCCTGGTTTAGTCCTGGTTTTAGTCCTGGTTTAGTCCTAGTTTAGTCCTGGTTTAGTCTGGTTTTAGTCCTGTTTAGTGGTTTAGACCTGGTTTTAGACCTGGTTTAGACCTGGTTTTAGTCCTGGTTTTAGTCCTAGTTTAGTCCTGGTTTAGTCTTGATTTTAGTCCGGGTTTAATCCTGGTTTAGTCTTGGTTTAGTCCTGGTTTTAGACCTGGTTTAGTCCTGGTTTTACCTGGTTTAGGTTTAGTCCTGGTTTAGTCTGGTTTTAGTCCTTTTAGGTTTAGTTGGTTTTGGTTTATTCCAGGTTTAGACCTGGTTTGGACCTGGTTTTAGACCTCGTTTAGTGTCCAGCAATGAGTAGAATTACCAAAAAAAAAAAAAAAAAAAGGGATATAGCTCAAAATGTGAAAACAGGAAAATACCTCTGTGTAATCCATTTATTTCAACAAAGTAACTGTAATCCAATTACCACTCACTGAAACAGTAACTGTAACTGAATACAGTTACTCATAATTAGTACTCTGATTACGTAACTCTGGTACATGTAATCTGTTACTCCCAACACTGCATATATACTTCATTTTAAAAAGAGGGTCATTTACATCTATGGGGTATTAACTTATAACACATGACATATTTAGATCAACATGTTACATTTTATATTTGCCGAAAATAACATATTAACATTTCATTTCACTGTCACAAAAACTACAGCACATCACATCAGGTTTGTCAAGTTGTTGTGTACACGTTTGTATCATGTTTTTGTGTATTTATGGTGAATTTTCAAGTGGGAACACGGGTGGCGTAGGCTTGTGGGCGGAGCTTACGTCTGATCTTACAGTAAACAGTAAGGAGGGTTTGAAAAGGGCCCGGGAGAGATCGCTAGATTACTGAAACATGCATGGATGAGATTTAAAACCTCTTTAGGCATGTTTTTGAAGACATAACATGGTAGAAAGCTAAAAAATAAAAAAATAAAATAAATTTGACCCCATCTGTAACTTTAACATCTTAAATCTATTCTAATTATTTACAAAACACTGCATAAAGCGAGTTGTAAAACTGCAGTTGTAGAAATCCTCTTTAGTGTATGTGATAGAACTGGAGCTGTCCACCATCTGCAAGTGGAATCAAAGTGAACATATTATCCATCTTATTCAGCCCCGCATACTTTTGTCTTTAAGCACACTTTTTTGAGGTGTCACTTTTGGTTAAACAGGGATCCCATTCATAACAAGAGGATTTGGGTTTTGCATCTTCAACACGACATCAAGTCTGTTCATTTGTGTAATTTGTGTTCAGTGTTCATGTTACAAACAAGAAAACACTGCATCGATTCTCTACGGGGCTTTAAAACTATGGAGTTACTTTTGTCTCATTAATATTCCCAAATACACAGATGGTGATCTACAAATAGTCATTGGTTTGTACATGTGTTTTGATCCACAAATGCAAATTTAATATTTGTAACTTGTATTTTGGGCTTTACAAATAAATGTGTATTTGTAAATGTATATTTTTTCATTTGTAAAAAATAATTTCATTTGTAAAACTGAAAATTCAGTTTGGAAAATGTGATTCGCATTTGTGGATCACCAGTTACACAAATCTACCAATTTCCAGTATGATGTAAGTTTGAGTCACTCATTTTGAGAAATCCAGAAACAAATACAGACACATAGTTGACCAGCAGGGGGCAGCAGCTGACACATGAAACATTTGACTCTGCTGAAATGGAAGTGTCTCTTGCTAATTTGACATCACTTAGGCTAATGTTTACATTATCAAACGCCTCAACAGCTGAGGACTAAACCAGAACCGAACCAGGACTGAACTAGGACTAAAACAGGACTAAACCAGAACCTGAACGACCCAGAGTTGTGCCCGTGCCGACCGTCGGGTGACCGCGGGTGAAAGGACTGGCTCAGAGCTCCACGCCCCCCGGAGCTAACCACAGCCGTCCCCAGAACTCACTTTGGGGACACCGTGCTCCACAGCTCGGGGTCCTCCCTCCCTCCCTCTCTCTCTCAAGTCAAAGATTAGTCCTGGTTTTGACCTGGACTGAACCAAAACTGAACCAGGACTAAAACGGGACTAAACTAGAAATGAACCAGGACTAAAACAGGTCTAAAAAAGGATTAATCTCTGGGTTGTTCAGACACTTGGTTCTGGTTTAGTCCTGTTTTAGTCCTAGTTCAGTCCTGGTTCAGTTCTGGTTTAGTCCTCAGCTGTTGAGGCATTTGATAATGTAAGTGACGTTAAATTAGTGAGAGACACTTCCATTTCAGCAGTGTCAAATGTTTCATGTGCCAGCTGCTGCCCCCTGCTGCTCAAGAACATGTATGTAGCCTATTTGTGGATCTGTCTGAGTTTGTGGATTTCTCCAAATGAGTGTCTCAAAATTACGTCATACCAGAAATTGGTGGATTTGTGTAACTGGTGACCCACAAATGCAAATCACATTTTACAAACAAAATTTTCAGTTTTACAAATGAAATATTTTTTTTTGCAAATGAAAAAAAGATATATTTACAAATACACATTAATTTGTAAAGTCCAAAATACAAGTTACACATATTAAATTTGCATTTGTGGATCAAAACACATGTACAAACCAATGACTATTTGTAAATCACCATCTGTGTATTTGTAAATATTAATGAGACAAAAATAACCACATATAAAACAACTTTATCGTACATATCGAACTTACCCCTTACAAAATAATACAACCTGAATCATGATGACTGCGCCAACGGCAACTTCCAGAATAAGGTGAATACATTTGTTACTTTTGGATTTATAAAGTCTTAATATATCTTTCAGTCAGTTTGTTTTTAGCATTTATTTAAAACCACTAACGCTGTATAAGTGTTCATCATTCATCATTAGTCATCAACTTTACGCACGACAGTAGCTCAGTTGGTAAAGAGTTTGTCACTGATCTGATGGTTGGTGGTTTGAATCAGATCCACTGACTCACAGGTTGGTGGTGTGATTTCACCTCCCACAGATGAATGCTGTTGTTGTGTCCTTGGGCACAAAACTTAACCCATCGTAGTGTCTTGTGTACACTGGTGTATGAAGGTGAGTGTTTCTTTGAGGGTGGAAAAAGTTAGGGATGTAACGATATCAAAATCCCAATTACGATATGTTCACGATTACATAATATTTAAAGCAATATTTTGTGGATGCTTACAAAATTCTACTTTACTCCGGAATTTTGGACATAGGGCCTTATTTCCTAGTGAGCCAGAGTGTTGGAGACGTGTGGAGACACTTTTTAAAATATTCCATCCAGTCCTTGTACTTGCAGAGGTCGCTGGTGCTAGGCTAGTGCATGTCAATGGCCATAGTTATCCTGCCACTAAAAACAGTCTTACCCACTCCACAAAACACCCGAAGCAAATCTATCATTATGGCAGACTGTCGATGTGAATATCTGTGTTGATAGAATAATATTTGAAATAAAACTAACTTTGCATCGCATAAATCGTCACACACTGAGGGACTATTTTTACTCATATATCAGTCCGCCGCTGCCAAGCTTTCTATCAGGAAGTACAACTCGCTGCTGATGATCATAAATCCTTCAAATGCAAGGTTGGTTTTACTTAAATTATTCTATTGACACATACATTTACATCGACAGGCTGGTGTTATAATTGTTTTGCCCCGGGTGTATTGTGGAGACTGTTTTTAGTGGCAGGCTAACTATGGCCATTGACATGTACTAGCCTAGCACCAGTGACCTCTGCAAATACAAGGACTGGATGGAATATTTCAAAATGTGTCTCCACACGTCTCCAGCACTCTGGCTCACTAGGAAATGAGGCCCTATGTCCAAAATTCCAGACTGTCCCTTTAATAACAGCTACTTCTTCATGTAGTCCGCACTGACAACACCAAAGGATCATGGTTTATGTAGTACCCTCTGGTTTTAGCTATTGCTGCATCATGGCAAGGCAAGGCAAGTTTATTTGTAAAGCATAATTCATACACAAAATAATTCAAAGTGCTTTACAGAATAAGAAAGACATTAAAATCACCATAGCTATTAAAGAGACTTGTAATTTGAAATATTATGATGACCTCTGATATTTTTGTGAGACTTTTGACAATATGATATCATGATTTTACACTTATTGTTACGTCACTTATTGAAACAAGTAGTAATAAGTGAAACCATAGCATCAAAACTCATGGTTTCTGTTTCTTTTTACCAAAGTTAGCCACAAGCAAAGAAGGCTCAGAAATGGTTCAAATTGAAAACTGAAGTGTGTTTACCCAATGAAATATGCATAACCTAAAAATGGTTGCACTACAATAATAATTTAAACGTCCAATATTATGCAAAATGGATTTGTGTGAACTTTAAGTGATGTTATAATGCTGTAACCCCCTGAAGACATTAAAAAAACTGATCTGATATGTAATCATGTGGTCTGGTGCTGTCATCAGTTTTTCTACATGGTGAATGGTATGTTTTCATTTACTGTGGAACTTTCTAGGCAAAACAATAAGCCTCCTACTGAAAAGTTACACAGTGCCACTCTAACCACCACAATTTCTAATAAATGCTGAATGCTGAAAACACAACAAGCTGCTGCTCTGTATATCCTGAAAGCTATTTATGGCAGCAGATGAGACATGAGATGAGGTAATTTCTTAACTAACCATAATATATATGTAGCTAAAACTCAACAGATTACACAATAGTTACTATAGTTATAAATGAAAATATATGACAAGCCCTTTATTTCACAACAAACATGAAGGGTGAGTGCATCACTGCTGATCTAGTCAAGGATCCAGAGGTGAAGAGACTATAGAAGGAAACTCTGACTTACACCAAAAGTCCTTTATTTAGGCAAAGGGGACATGCCAATGTGTTGTGACCATCAAAGTGGTTTTCTTCAGGCCAAATCTGATTCACTGAACAAGATTTAACATTCCACCAAAATCAGCATGGTCACGTGAGGTGGTCATGTGAGGCCAAGTGACCGCCACATCACAAAACACACACATCAATACAACACAGTACAACAACACGATGACCTCACAGAGGAGACATACAGGACCTGTGAAGAAACAGCAACATAAAGGACAATCTACTCATAGTTGTATCTATATGACCTTCAGTGTGTACACTAATAGAAGTGGGTACCCACAAAGGCTTACAGTTATATTCATTATGAAGAAATGTATTTATTAGTGTAAATCCATTAATTCAAAGGAGCTCATCAAACTCATATTGGCACATACACTGCACCATCCCAAGGTCTGAGTGGGACAAACTCTTGGAGAATGTGCATTGTTTGATTATAAGTGTAACAAAGACTGACAAGCAGGAACATTATATAGAGGAGCGTGTTTGTCTCCAAGAGACGTTTCATTTTGAAAAACCAGGACTCTGTCTGAGGAGGTCTGGTGCTTGTGCAGAGAAAGACAGTAAAGTCAATGGGCCTCATTCATGAATCTTTTCCTTAAAACTTTTTGTAACTTCAACTTTAAGAAGATGCTGAGAGGACATTGTGCCAGATTCAGAAAGCTTTCTTACACAGACAAATTCCTTCTGAAGTGACAGCTGCTCTGAATTCACCAACACCTCCACTTTACATTTACATAGAATTTACATAAAACAAAAAATCTGTATTTGGTTAGAAACACTTTCTGAACTTCCAAATATGGCCAGTATGGGTTTGGTGTTATGAAGCGTGAAAGTGTGAGGGAGAGTGATGAGGAGATCAGGTGATGCGGGTCTACAGATCACGGCTGTTTTACAGCTTCAGTCGATTTATCTTCGTATTTATCGTGTATGGTCACATTTATTTCCACGATCCGTGGTAAATAGCAAGGGAGGGGGGCTGAAGTAGAGTTGCATTAGAGTGTGCTCTGGTCATGGGGGTGTCAGGGGGGTGATGGGGGTGATGAGTCCAGTGTGATGAGCAGGTGCAGGGCTGTGACAGAGGTACATATGGAGGCACTGGGGCTGGGACAGACCAGAAAGTCTATTAGAGTTAATAAACACATGCTCTAGAAATCTTCTCATAAATGTTATCAGATCCTCCCACCTCACGTGACCATGTTCTTATATCTAAGGGCCCTGGTGGATTTTTAAATCTTCATATTTGGAACAAAGAAACCCACTTTGGTGTTCAAAACACATCGGCTCGTCCTCTTTGCCTAAATAAAGGACTTTTACTGTAAATGAGAGTGCCTCAGATCTCCTTCTGTTAAGTATAAATTCTACTGATGCAAACATTAAATAAAGATTGGTTATAAACATGTGGCTCTGAAACTTCACAGTCACTGCTGTGGTAAACACACAGTGGAGTACAGAGGAACCTCTTCTGTTCTAGGAGTTGGGCACCGGGGGGCGCTGCTGCATTTGGGTAAATCCACTTGAGGGTGTGTGACTGCACTGGACAAATCACCAGTCTGGACAGGAGAGATTACATCAGCATGATAACAATAATATTGCAAACACAAAGAATTGTACAAGTGAGAAACACTGATAAAGGGAGACATTCAGACTGTGCCAACAGGAGAGGAGAGGGCTCTTTTTGACTTTGTAAAGTTATGGTTCCATTCTCAACAGAGCTTCTTCTTCTGCTGCTACTTTGACAGAGCCAAAAATACCGTACCACACCACACACTCTTTCTTATCCTTCTCTCTCTATTTCTCTATATCAGTCTATCTCTGGCTGATTGTTTAGTGCTTCTCAGTCCTTAGGTACTAAGAAGGTACTGTACTAATACTACTACTGTATTAAACTGGATTCTAAACTAAAAATAAACTTTCTCTCACTCACTCACTCTCTCCTTCTCTGTCTCTCTTCTATAGTGTTTTTTTCCCTGTGGTTAGTAGTAGGTTCCTCATTAAAATATTTCCTAAACATAATTACTTTCATCTATGGAATCATTTCCACTATATACAGTAGATGGTAGAACATTTGATATTTTACAAAGTGACTTACACTGCCTGTTGATCTGACTCTGTATTTCGTGTTTCTGTTTGGTCTAATCCAGACTGTAGTCACATGTTTGTGACAAAACAGAGTAATAAATTATTAAAAGTGTGTTTTATGTCGATAGGAGCAGATCCAAAATCTAGCACTCTAGCACAGAAAAAGAGAGGAGGGTCTGAGAGCCAAGCTGGGTTTAACTTTTTAACTCTTGACTTAGAACTTCAAATGAACTGTTGTAATGAAATTGTACGTACAGAGAGTGTGTTGTATGTGTAGTGAGTGTGTTGTATGTGTAGTGTGTGTGTTGTATGTGTGTATGTGTGTATGTGTAGTGAGTGTGTTGTATGTGTAGTGAGTGTGTTGTATGTGTAGTGAGTGTGTTGTATGTGTAGTGAGTGTGTTGTATGTGTAGTGAGTGTGTTGTATGTGTAGTGAGTGTGTTGTATGTGTAGTATGTGTGTACAGTACAGTGGTTCAGCATCAGGACCTGCATGTCCTTCTCTGCTGGCCTAAAAAATATCTGAATCACAGAGTGATGTTAATTATATTATTATTAAATAATTCCAAATGTTCCTTTCAAATCCTTTCAGAGCTTATCCGATGGTTGTGCTGCTTCCACACAGGCATTTTCATATTAAAGCATTTGACTAATCACATTTCAACCGCCACTTGTTGCTAGGCAGAGTCAAAGTCAAAGAAGTGTGCCTGAGGCCTTCACAGTGCGTTCTGCAGGCCCTTGAACACAAAATAAATGTCCATGAAACTGTTGCTTCAACCAATCAGATTTTGTGTTGGTGTCGTCAGGGTCTCTAGCAGTGCACAACGTCACTGGATTCAGAGCCACTGATTGGACAGAGAACGAAGCAGCCAAAAGCAGCAAACTGCATCTGTAGCGGAACCAGGACTAAACCAGGTCTAAACCAGGTCTAAACCAGGTCTAAACCAGGTCTAAACCAGGACTACACCAGGACTAATCTTGGACTTGAGCAACAGCGAGAGAGAGAACGAGTGAGAGAGCGAGAGAGAGTGAGAGAGTGTCTGCAAAGCGCGATCGGGCGACACCTGCACTGAGCCCCATTCGGCCCCGGCACTGCACGGTCCTTTTGTGTACAGTCAACTGACAGTCTACGCTGGCGCACCTTCAGGCTTGTCCCGACAAACAGTCCTGGTTTAGTTCTGGTTTAGCACCCCAGCACTCCTCACTTCTACGTGCACGGAATCTCCACGGCTCGTTATACTGTGTATAATGTAACCATGAAATAGTTCTTGAGGAGTGGATTGTTTCAGACAGAGCACTACTGAAGGCCTAGGTGTGAAATGCACACTCCACCACTGGTATACTAAGTGTGTTGTATGTATACTAAGTGTGTTGTATGTATACTAAGTGTGTTGTATGTATACTAAGTGTGTTGTATGTATACTAAGTGTGTTGTATGTGTAGTAAGTGTGTTGTATGTATACTAAGTGTTTGTATGTGTAGTAAGTGTGTTGTATGTATACTAAGTGTGTTGTATGTATACTAAGTGTGTGTGTGTAAGTGTGTGTATGTATACTAAGTGTGTTGTATGTATACTAAGTGTGTGTATGTGTAGTGTGTATGTATACTAAGTGTGTTGTGTGTAGTAAGTGTGTTGTATGTATACTAAGTGTGTTGTATGTATACTAAGTGTGTTGTATGTGTAGTAAGTGTGTTGTATGTATACTAAGTGTGTTGTATGTGTAGTAAGTGTGTTGTATGTATACTAAGTGTGTTGTATGTGTAGTAAGTGTGTTGTATGTGTAGTAAGTGTGAGTGTGCTGGTTTTATCTACTTTTGTGTGATTGTTGAAGTACTTTTCCTTGTCCTGTAGATAATTTCACATCATCCTGTCGAGGGACTGAAGATGGAAATTAATCTTTACATATTTACATTTTAAATGTTCATTAAGTGTGCAATAATGTGCTGTCTCTTTACAAATCAATAAATAAGAAGAACTAAGAAGCTCTGTAGTGCTATTGGTGCCTACTCCACAGACGGGGGCGAGATGCATTGGCAGATAGAGACAGAGAGAGAAGGAGCGATCTCAAACTCATACTAATGCAAAACAAGGGGACATTTCACCAATAAAAACGTCCCAGACTGGCCCCTGATCAGAAACAAACTTGAGAGTGTGTTCGTACCTCTGCTCTGTCTGCTGGGATCTCCTCATAGACTCTGCCACTCTGTAAAACATCGTGCAGTAAGCTTCTGTGCAGGATTTACAACTTCACACATGGATGACGGTGTGCAAAAAATCAAGTAAGCTGATGAGTAAATACTGTTTAAAAGATGTCAGCTTAATGGGAATGAATGCTTTATTGTGCATATTAGCTTTTCATAGTTTAGCTGAGGGGACTAAAAGAAGATCTGTATTTACAGTCAACACTTTACTCAGCACTCACCTCTGCTACTTGAGCGTATTCTGGGGACTCGGGAGATTCTGTGGGAGCATGATAATAAAATGTGTAAAGAAAATGGCATATGTACTGTCATAGTTTTTCAAAATATCTCACCTCTGGTTTGATTGACTCTCTTTATTCTGCACCAAATGAAAAGCGTGACAGAGAGGACGATCACAGCTGTCAGACACAGACCTGTGTACAGCACAACACCTGTCCAGACATGAGATCAGCAATAGCAGCATGACTAAAAACTTTTACAGAAGAAGTGCTTGTGTCTGCTATGTAGTTATAATCTATGACACCCAAGGATCATTATGTTATATTTTGGACATTTTAAATCGCAATATTCATCCAAAAGAACTAGGGCCGGGCATGTTAATATGTTAATTTTGTGTTAACTAATTAATTATCACTGACAATTATTTTTCTCCCCTTAATGCAGTTTTTATGTTTTTCTTTTCTTTTTTTTTTTGTAAATGTCTGTTGCTCACTGGCTTTTATTTTGAGAAAGTCCATCATGAGCCTAGAATGTTTCTTACTGCTGCGGCGCTCACAGAAAAAAAGAGTGAAAGTAAACGGGATAAACTTTGACATGGTCATTTTCATTTTAAAGTTCTTCAAGAGGGTGCAGTCGACACAGACAAAATCATTTGTAACATTGCAACACTGAACTGTCTTTTCACTGAAGTTTCACGAGTCTGACATATCACCTAAAAAACACACTTTGTTGATGCAAATCATTCACTGAAACAAGTGGAGCGAGGATTCAGTGTTCAGTGGCTGAAAAAGGGGGTTGACTGGCAATAGAGCTGTCACAGTAACCGCAAAAATGAATCACCGCAGTACTAAGAGGTCCACCATGGTGCAAGTTGGGCCACTGCGTTCACCACATATGACCAACACGACCCAGCCTGCCACAGTGAGAGCTGGAGAGATGGCAGAGGCGTTTGTTCCAAAACCAGATGAAGCGAAATCTGCCTAAAAAAGATCCAAGTAAAAGGAGGAAACACATCTTGTCTCACTTGGCAAGCTACCATCCCACTATAATGGCTATGGCTGACGCCGCCCTCACGACCTACAGAGAGTAGAACAGCAGCCGGTGCCAGCCGACAACTTAGAGTCACCGAAGCCTTTGCTCGAGTTTGCAAGTACAGTACTGGAAGTGACAGACATACATAACTGCTGTTACATGGTACCTGGTTGAGGAGGTGGTGCTGTTAACTCCGTAGAGAAACCAGCATTCAAGTCACCGCTTCAGAAATTTACAAGCAATACGAGTTGCCAGGGAAAACCTAATTCTCAGAGACTGCTGTCCCGAAAATGTACAATACAGCCAGAGCATCAACTCAAAGTGAGCAAAAAGACAGGGTGCTTCCCGTGACTTATACTCCAGTGTGACTTGTGTATTAACATTTTCAGACTGACAGCGGCGAGAGTATCTACTACTCCTGTTCCTCCTGTCCCACTGTCACTTCACTCTACTGCGCATGTCTCCTGCAGAAAGAGTCTCGCTGCAAATAGTGAAATATTCAGCTGAAAACAGTAATTGAGCAGCAGAAAGAAAGTTTGGAGTGAGCAAGAAACATGTGAGGGACTGATGGAAAGTGGGGATGGAGAACACAGCTTCACAGGAACCGGGCGGGTGAGCAATGCAACTTTCCTTGAAGTCACTGGCTGAATCGACAAAACCTGAACTTCAATGACAATCAAAACCATCCTGTCGGGATTCAGAAAGGTGAGAATAATTCTAACAGGAACTGATGATGAGTCTGACAACAGCTACACAGAAGAGTAAAGGCGCGCTGTTTACCTCATGGATTTATGGTTTATCTCTGGAGGTCAGGCAGAAGTGACACCGAGGATGAAGAATTCAATGGATTTAGTGATTTGGAGTGAGATCGTGAGTTTGGTAAACTTATGTTCTGTTGTTTATGTTCTAATTATCTGAATAACTGCTAATATGTTATGTTAATGTATTAACAGTTAACATATTCTGTTATTATTAATATAATTTGCCTTTCAAGATGAATTGTGGGTTCTTGGTCTCTGATTTTAAAAAACACATTTCCCCAAAAAGTGTGACTTATATATGTTTTTTTTCTTCTTCATTGCACATTTTTTGTCTGGTGCGATTTATACTCTGGAGCTTGGACAGACTGAAGCTCACTGCAGCTGGGAGAAGATCTGTTAGACCCAATAGACACAGTCTCTAGAAAACTCCTGACATTACAACACTATGTGATTGAACATTTATGGGAAATTTTTTCTTGCATTATCAGAGTAATAATATAATATATATAACAATAGATAATAAATAATATGATATAAATAAATAATATAACAGTAGAATTTTTGTTCACCCAGTGCTCATAGGATTTGTTTTTCCAGAAGACCATTTTCAGTTAAGAGAAAGTTTTGTGAATGCCAGAAATGTTTGTAAGAAAGTTTCATGAATGAGGCCCATTGTGTCTCATCCCAGCCCTAGTTTTTAATGTTCATATCTTGATTTAGATACAAAATGGTGAAATAAAATTGGATCCTGTAGAGCAGCTTAGACTGCACATAGGCTCAAGGGGAATGTGCAATCAAAACTGCACATAGACTTAGGGAATGTGCAATAATTAATAGAATAGAAGAATGCAAGGGCTTGCCTGTTAAGAATAATTTAAAGGTCCTGTTGGTGCATCACTCGTGGTCACACTTGGTCTCATATTTACTTTGTTCTATGGTGTTTGTTTATGTGCTGCTTTGTGTTGTGTTGTCCTGTTTTTTGATAAAGCATGTTACCCCACTGTCCCAAAATAAATTTCTCCCATGGGAGACAATAAAGGATTATCTTATTTTAGTGCGTATATTTTAAAGGTCAGAATGACGAGACAGCAGCAGTTACAGAGAAGTCAGCTGCAAATACAGCTTCAGGGAGCCGCCTCACGCCCACGCTCACTTCTTATTTGGAACACGACGGTTAGTGGGCAAGCAAAGTCCATTACTCCACAGTCTATGGTTGTTAATTATTCACTTTTATATAGTTCCTTTCAAGATACCCAAACACTTTACAGTTCATTGTTCATTCACTCCACACTTGGGGGTGGTGAGCTACTATTATAGCCACAGCTGCCCTGGGGTAGACTGACCTGACAGTGGTGCAGTCTGCTGATATCCAGGTGGGCTCAAGCTCGGAGCAGGAGTAAAGAAAGAGTCTGTAAAGGGTTTTGTTGGGAATAACAAAACAAGAGCATTTTGTAAGACACAACACCAGGATAAAACATGTGATATACTGTATACTGTATATACAACTTACCACGTACTCTTAGATTGAATTTATAGAGCTCTAGAACGTGCCCATTCTTTTCCAGCACACACCGGTATTCTCCAGCATCAGATCTTTTCACTTTTTTTATGCTCACCTTTAATAAATAAGCAGCTGAAGAACGCTTCTCATATTTAATGCTGTATCTGCCCTTATTCCGACGATTGCCAGTCGTCTGAATCAGAAAGTCTGCTGTTTGATTGCAGACATTTTTACATAGGGTCTTTTTGTTTCCAGATGTACTGAACGGACATTTCACTGTGACAGTTCCTCCTTCAGTTGCTGTGAACACTGGGCCCTGTGCTCCACTGAGTCCTGATGAGTGAATTTAACCTTCAGAACACAAACGTCAAGAAGAATTCAGAACAGATAAAGAGTGTACAGACTTACCAAACAGGACGAAAAGTAGAGAGATCTTCATGGTGGGGTTCTCAACAGCAAAAATGATTCTTTTTCTGTTTCATATAACAGGAAATAGCACTTCTCTAAAGAAAGTCACAGGTGTTCAACCCACTCAACACTGAGATACATCATATCTATCTATCTTATTTGCTAAGAAATAAAACGCACACACAGCTGGGTTAAAACTTAGCCCTTTACTTGTTGCCTCAGTATTTAATGTCTATAAATACTCGTTACTTAAATAAGAATACTTTTAAGGATACTTCACACTTGATGTGTATATATGAGTTGCTGCCTCATTAAAGGGGATGTATAGTCTGGCACACTCACAAAGTTAAATTTGGGGAAAACAAAACAAAAAAACCAATATGCACAATTCTGTATTTTATACAAAAGGTCTGGTTACACCTTTTATTTGGGTCATGCACGACTTTGAGGTACGTCAGTCAATATGGAGACTCTCGACAGGGTCACGGCAGGCTGTCACCCAACTCCTTTTAGTGAACCCCTTGGAAAAAGAAAAGATTAGTTAGTAGTCTCTTGCTTTAGATGCCAAAAGGTTTAAAGTTGTCCACATTCACAAAAGAAAAAGGCTGCTCCTGCTCGCATCCTCCACCAAGTTTTACTGTTGATTTCTGTTTTATCTTGCAAAAATGAAAAAAACAAACGCAGGGGCATGGGATGGTTCTTACCTTTAATGGTGTTACAGCAGAATTCACAGCCTCAGGGTGACAAACAGGCAAAAATGTCTCTACACATGCCTATAAATGTTGTTTTTTTGTTCACACATAATCAGGGAAAATCTTTTTAAGTGATATATAAAATTCTGGGAAGATCATTCAAGGCCACTAAACAGAACATTTTGCTTTAAATGTAGCAAACATTTAGTATGAAATGAGCACAATAAGATTATTGTTCATAATATCTTTGTGTAAAATAAAACTCTAAATAGTAAGATTTTGATAGTTTAATTGTAGATTTTTGTCAGTTCCTTTGGTAGAAAGGTGATTTCAACAGTTTAACATTTTAGTCAAATATTTCACTGCTCTACCCTGTACTACTTTTTAAATTCTCTCAAATCGTCTCAAAATGTACAACGTACTTCCCTGAATCTTGAATAACTTTAGCAAAACATACGTCGTGGATCAAATCTGTATTGTTGGATAAGTTTGTTTTTGTACCGTTTTTCAACCCATGTCTTTGTCACATGTTTGCTAGTGAAGTGACTTGTTCACTGACCTTCTTCACAGTGGGAAATGGGAGGGCTGGCGCTGCGTCTGTGTTTGGGACATGTTTGAGAGACTTTAAAGCTCACAAATAGAGAGGGCTTTGTTAAGGTACAGAGATGCCAGATGTCCAGTTCATCCCAAACCAGCTCCATGAGGTTTAAGTCTGGAGACTGTGCTGGACTCTCCATGTTTTCAAGCTTTATCATCACCACAGTGAGGAGACTTTTTTGTCTCTTACATTTAATTGTGATGGTGTACCAGTCTCTTCAAGTCTTCATAAGTCTGCATTTGGCTGATATTATGTTGTGTTAATGAGACCTGACATAAGCATGTACTTCACATGTACAAGAAAGCCAGACATGACATGTTACTTCAAACCATTTGTGAGGGAATGTACAAGTCACAAGTTGGTTTTGAGTGGCAGCATCCTGCTGAGAAGTCATGGAGACATGTGAACGTTCACCCATTGTGTTGTGTGTGTGATGCAGTGGCAAGGCCATTAGTACAGAATTTCAGCCAACTGAATGGTGAACATGGCTGTGTGTGTCTGTCTTCACCCTGGTGTACAGACAAAGAAGGGACAAGGAAATGCAAGGACATATACATGTGTATACATTCCGTCACTTGGTTTGTCATTCAAAGCCCACTAGAAAGAGAACAAACAGCTGAAAGAGAAGGGAAGGCTATACTGGACATTAAAGGAGCAGATTTGCCAAAATTTGATCAAATCAATGGGATGGTCCCTGACTATATACACTGTGTGTTGCTAGGTGTATGTAGACAAATGGCAAATGTATGGATGGATTCATGGTATATTGGCACACAAATTGTACTCACTGGCAGACATCTTTTAACCACAAAACCTCCAAGTGTTGTCGCTCGAGTCCAAAGATCTCTTACTGAACACAAGTTGTGGAAAGCCCATGAGTGAGAACACTGGCTTTTATACTAGAGCCTGCCAGTACTGATAGGTATACTTCTATAGAAGTATCTCTCTTATTGGGCATTCCTAATAGAGGGCATAAGCATTCTGTTGGGCACTGAATTAACTACAGAGCAGTTAGATCGTGCTGATGCAGCATTAGTGCACTTTGTTGGTTGTGTCCAGTCACTGTATGGGGAGGAGCAGATGACATTCAGTGTTCATTAACTTCTGCATTTAAGCAGGAGTGTTGCGCACTGGGGTCCTTTGTGGGCCCACTTGGCCTTTATGTTTGAGAATTTTTATGGGTACCTCCTGAAACAAGTCATGAATAGCCAAACTGTTCCACAGCAAATCTGCTGTGAGACTGGAGAAGGAGACTGGAGCAGGGAGATCTGAGGCAGAAGGACAAAAGGTAAGTATCTGAGTAACAGGTAGGTATAACAAACATAGCAGGAACGTAGCACTGACTGTAGGAGTATTATGATCTGGCAGCGCTGAGTTGGCTTGAGTGGCTTTTCAACCCTGTTGATTGTAGAGTGAGCTCAGCTGAGGATGGCTCCAGCACCTGTCTCCACTCCTGAAACACCAAATGGGAGGGGAAGGAGGTGGCTGCTCAGGAAGTGGCAGATGAGGTCAGAGGTGGTAGAGGGACTGTGACAATTAATTGTGAACATGGACCATCCGTCCACCAGGACACAGGGCCCAGGGGACAGATGAGGCCCAAACACCAACCCTCCACCTGAAGCCCACAGGACAGACACCTAAAATAAATAAATAGAATTAAATAATAAAAATAAATAAAAGTATAACATTTCAATCAAACGCTAAAGTAAAAAGGTGGGTCTTGAGCCTACTCTTAAAAACATGAATATTCTCTGCATGTATATCCATCTATCTATGATCTATCCATCATTCCATCGACCTAACTATCCTTCTGCATCCATCTGTCTGTCTTGTTATTGTAAACTTGTACTCCAGGCCATGATACAATATGTGATTCATAGAAAAATACAAAAACATAGGCTAACTATTGTACCAGACACGCATCTATCCATGTATCTATCCATCCATCCATCCATGATCTATCATTCTATCTCTATATCTTCTTATTGTAAACTTTTAAAACTTTAAAATTGTAAACTTGATATGAAACAGACTAACCATTCCACACACATTAGACTCTCTTTCGCCTTTATGCCATATGCAAAAGAGTCAAACAAAGAGTGAATTCAGACCCGCATCACTCTGAGTTACATGGAAATACCTGTTACAAAGAGTTCTATTATGTTGCGGTGTGTAGTCAGTAAAAAACACAATTCATATTCAAAAACATTCAAATACAGATGAGGGAGTTGGTTGAGTTCTGAAGTTTGAACACAGACCGTTCAACACAGCAGAGGGAGGAGCACGTAAAAGGTGAGGTGATTGTTTTCAATGATCTTGCAATTCAAATAGAAAAGAGAAAAGTCAGTTGGACCCATTAGAATGTCCTAGAAATGTCCAATCATGAAACTAATAGTGACTGACAGAAAGAAATACTGTAGGTCCTATGTTCCACAAAACTGACTAGTGTGAAATTTAAGTTATAATGTTGTTCCCTCCTCAAAATCAGACCTGGACTTGAGTTTTATTTCATTCACACATGTTTGAGTAATACTTTATTATTAGTCTGGCTACATCTCAAGCTCAAAATGCTCTGTTCCATCTTGTGATGTCATGACGTGGTAGTTTTCGAGTTAACAGCGACATTTTACCTTTACTTCAGCAGAGATAGGCAATTCTAGACCAGAAATTACCAAATGAGTGTCTATAAATGCACATAAGTATCTCGGTTATTAGTCATATTCTGGTTATGTCAGTATTTGGGATACTGCGTTTACATGCGCGCTGAGAAACTGAGATACTCATATTCCTGTGTACATGATCAAATGGAGTGTCCCGGGTTCTGGACATAATTTTACAAATGAGCTTCTTGTGCCGCTGCGGTTCAGCTTCTGTCGAACTAAAGGAACACGACTCAGTGGATTATGTGTGTTCTTTTTGTGACAGAAAAAGTGCTAATGATGGTGAGTCTGTTCTGTGCGTATGTCGTAGGAGATAGTTCATGTTTTAGCTTTCAGCGATCGTACGCATGCACATCATATGAGTGCAGATTGTACGTGTGCAGGTTTAGCACAGCTCTTTATTCTACAGTCATTTCAGTTGTGTGGTCACTTTATTTATGTTGCTCACTTTATTTATGTCGGTCACTTTATTTATGTTGGTCACTTTATTTAAGTCGGTCACTTTATTTATGTCGGTCACTTTATTTATGTTGGCTCACTTTATTTATGTCGGTCACTTTATTTATGTTGGTCACTTTATTTAATGTCGGTCACTTTATTTATGTCGGTCACTTTATTTAAGTCGGTCACTTTATTTATGTCGGTCACTTTATTTATGTCGGTCACTTTATTTATGTCGGTCACTTTATTTATGTCGGTCACTTTATTTATGTCGGTCACTTTATTTATGTCGGTCACTTTATTTATGTCGGTCACTTTATTTATGTCGGTCACTTTATTTAAGTCGCTACGGTTGCGGTGAAAAGACTGGAAAGCATTTGTCTTTTGGATGCATGCACACTCAACTTTATGTAGCAGCAACTGGGATACTGTGTTTACATGTCACAGTGTCCCGGTTACTATCGGAAAATACCAGCTACAGTATCCTGGTTTCTAATAACCGGGATACTGTCATAACCGGGATACTGCGTATACATGCACCATGAAGAAACCGGGATACTCAAAAAACCCGATCATAACCAGGATACTGATGTGCATGTATAAATACTGAGCTGATTCTAGTAAAGGTTTATGGCAGGGATCTCCAAACTTTTTGTGTTAGGAGAGCTACTCATTTTACTACTACCTGTAAGAAATTGATTCAATATAAGAGGACAAGCCTTAGATGTACCGTTAGATGCCTATAAAACATTAAACCATTATCTATTTATTAGTTGACAGAGTTCAAAATAACAATAACAGTGGTAATCAATCAAATTTGAGTTATACGGTACAGTACGTATAATTCAGAAATAACTTTGGCGAGCTACTTGTAATGGGGTGGAGAGCTACTGGTAACTCCCGAGTTACCAGTGGAGTTTGGAGACCAGTGGTTTATGGAGTTTAAAATCACAAGGTGGATGGTGAGTGTTTTCAGTTTGTGAGAAAAACTCAGCCTAAATATGCGGGATTTGTGTGTTTAACTGTATGTGAATGAAACAAAAAAAAACAAAACAAAAAAAAACATAATTTAATCAAACACAAAACACCATTATAACATAGATCAGAAAATAACCTTTAAAGGAACGATGTGAAGGTATAAAAAGGTACAATCACAACTATGCACTATGTACATTTTTGGTTGGGGGCCCATCACCTGCTTGTTTCTATGGAGATGTCATTGCTCTACCTGGAATGTTCCACAGTATGACTTTAAACAACTCTACCTTACATTTATTCAACTACAATTGATTTTATAACTTAACAATACCAAGAAAAACAGGCACTGGGACTGTGAGCGGTGTCGCTTCTCCACAGATCTGACCTATAACTTGGTCTGGGTTGATCTCCATGGAGCTTGAAAATCTTAATGCCATACTGTGAAACATTCCTAATGTCAGATGGGCTGGGTCTGGTTAGTACTGATGCTAGGATCAGGTGATGAATACTGTGCATGTAAATACATTTTAAAAATAAGCCATCAGGAGGAAGAGGCAAATCTTTATTCAAATTTACACACAAATTTACATGGAAATTTGATTATATATATATATATATATATATATATATATATATATATATATATATATATATATAGGGGTGTCAAATTATCGTGTTAATTGTGATTAATTAATTACAGTCATATTTAGCGCGTTATGTTTTTTAATCGCGTTAATCTCATTTTTAATCTCTAACTTTAGTGTTTCTGTATGTGAGTTGCTTTATTATAAAACCTGTTTTTATGTGTTGTTGGGACAACAACACACACACACGCACAAACAAAAAACACATTTATACATTTTTTAATTTCGGCAATTCCACTCATTGTCGGAAACCCACACAAAACACGCGCAGTAAGAGCGACATTTACGGCGTCAGTCGCACAATGGACGAGGTTGAAGAGCCAGTAGAACAGAGGCAGCAGTGCACAGGTAAAAACGCATTCATGTCTTGGAAATTCTTCTCCCGACGTGAAATATAAAAGAAAATAACAAATATAATATCGCCTACAACTTAAATGTCACTGGTGAAAACAACCTGCACAGACTCATGATGTCTGCACTACTGTCCTATACACAAACAAACACACACAAACACACAAACACACAAACACACACACACAACACACACAACATACACACACAAACCCAAACAAACACAAACACACACCTTCATCATCGTCATTAACCTGAGAACGCGCGGACCACATTTCCTTCCGTAGACACTGCGCGGACACCGACGTGCTCCCGTGCGCCGCGTGTGGATCGTGTTTTCTCGCGTACGCTGCGTAAACCGCGCTTCCTCCTGTGCGCCTCTAAACCAGAACTAACACCAAGACTAAAACCAGGACTAATCCAGTCCAGGACTAAACCAGGACTAAACCAGGTCTAAACCAGGTCTAAACCAGGACTAAACCAGAACTAACACCAGGACTAAAACCAGGATTAATCCATTTCAGGACTAAACTAGGACTAAAGTAGGACTAAAGCAGGTCTAAACCAGGACTAAAACAAGGACTAAAACCAGTGATCTCATATATATTTCTCCATCAATAATATTTTTAATATGGTTAAGGAAAGACTGGACTTTTTATTGTCTTTAAGTAGACAAAAGTTATTATGTTCAGATTTCCTCGTCTTTGCTACTTTACAGCAAACAGTTTCTTATTCATGGAGACTTGGGCTCAACAGCCAATTTGAAGAGATTTGTTAAACAATAAATGACTTTATAAAGTCACTTTTTTTAATCTATATCTGCCACAATAATGTAATAATGAATTTAAATGAAAATACCTCAAACTGAAGGCTTTTCTCAGCAATTTTTAGGTGAGATTAAAATGAGATTAATTAGATTAATTAATTACAGATCATAATTAATTAATCTCTAAATTTTTTTATCGCATGACAGCACTATATATATATATATATATATATATATATATATATATATATATATATATATATATATATATATATATATATATATATATATATATATTATATATTTTTTTTTTTTTACTCTTTTATACAGTGTAATTAGTCCTGGTTCAGTCCTGGTTCAGACCTGGTTGAGTCCTGGTTTAGACCTGGTTCAGACCTGGTTCAGACCTGGTTTAGACCAGGTTTAGACCTGGTTCAGTCCTGGTTCAGACCTGGTTGAGTCCTGGTTTAGACCTGGTTCAGATCTGATTCAGACCTGGTTTAGACCAGGTTTAGACCTGGTTCAGTCCTGGTTCAGACCTGGTTGAGTCCTGGTTTAGACCTGGGAAATCTGACATCGCAGCATTAGGACACAGACATGGTAAGAAAACAGACTTTAGGACAGAGCTAAAAATGACCTCACGTGAATGAGCAGTTTTTGTACAGATCCAGATCAAACCAAACTATAGAACAGAGCTGAGCCGATACAGAGAGCGGACGAGAGGCTGTGCTCTGCTGCGGGAGGGCATCCAGATGGAGCACGAACATCCTGCACACACACAAACATTTTATGAATGTTAAGCATTTATCATCCTAATATATTTCCAAATAAAAAAGCCTCAAGCATGTTACATGTTGTTTTTCACTGGACTAGTTTAATATTTATTTTTACGATTCTGGCAATTCACTGAACACGCCACACCTGCCCTCAGTCTGCTCCACTCCACGCCCCACACTTGTACTTGGGCTAAGATTACAGCCTCCCATACATTTTCACTAGAATCATTTGCATGATTTCTGCCCTGGAATTGCTCATCTCGGAACTAAAGGAAAACAACCACTACAAGCTGAAACACAGCATTTTAATCTTTGGAGATGTAGACAGACTAATAATAAAGGATTACTCAAACGTGTGAATGAAACAACTCTAGGTGTGTTTTTGAGGAGGTAACAACATTATAACATGGCTTAAAGTACCTATGACAGATCAGACTACTCATTTTATGAAAACACATTTAAGAAAAATTGAATTGTTTGGCCATTTTTTAGAACTTCCTGGCTGGAAATCACAAATCACGAATTACACTAGGGAATTCCATAACTGTTACCCATTACCTAACCATGTGGTACACTGGGCCAAAAGTCCTCTAATGTGCACAAGAATTGTAAGAAGACTTTTGTTGTTTAAAGTGCCAAAATTGTGCTGAACTTTTGGGCGTAATTCTTCCTAATGTCATCTACTTCTGGTAATTTTCAGCTTATTTTAATTTTCAACTTTTCTTCACAAATTGCTTCTTGATATGTGTAAAACATGTGCACTTTAAAGCTCACAGGAGTCAGTTCTGTGTAATATAGGAGCTTTAAAACAAGCTCACAATATTGGGTGTCACAGAGCGTCATTTTGTCCACTCTTGAAACAGTATTCTACATTTTCTTTTACAGGTTAAGATGGACCCAAGGTTGTTACTTCTTGTTTTGAGTAAGTCACAACCTTATTTTCATTGCTTCATTTTCTTCTTGACTCTTTGAATGACTTATTTACTGTCAAGATGATTATCCACATTCTCCTCTCTTCTTCTTAGGCCTGTGTTCTGTTGCTTTGTGTCAGAAATACGGGTATCACTTTATCAATCTCAACAAAACCTGGCGGGAGGCGCAGTGCTTTTGCAGAGCTAACTACACGGACCTGGTGACTGTGGATGACTGGGCAGAGGCTCAGGGCAGAGTCTGTGGAAATGTGTCCGGAAAGTGCCCAGGGCCATTAGGGGCATGGATCGGCCTTCACCACCGCCAGAAAATGGACAAGGTCTGGCACTGGTCACTACCTGGCCTGGAGTACAATAAAAGTCAGACAAACTGGTTCACGGGTGAAGGTGGAAATAAACAATATTGTGGGTTTCTGAGGGATGGCGAGTTGCACGATGGAAGCTGTGAGAAGTCTCTCAATTTTATCTGCTACAACAGTGAGTACATTTACATAAGGCTGGGCAATTTTTCTCCAAAAATTCACCCACTGATTAAAAATGTTGCTGTTGTAAGAGGATTTGTATAATTGTTTGAATTCAGGTTGTATTACTGTAAATAGTAAACTCCTGTTTGTTAAAATGTTCATTATTTATGATTAGTATAAAAGCTAAATGCAGCTAAATTTCTGATGTATTGAGGAGGGATCATGTTTAAGATTTGGGGGAATTTTATGAATGAGATGAAACAAACTGATCCTAACAGTATTGGGGCTGCATTCAACATGAAGCTGATATGGGGCAAAAGAAGTGATTTGCATTTTCACTAAATTTAATTCAGCGTCACAGATTTCAGGGCCATCAGCTCTGGCCAGGTGCTAAACTCTTTTCTCTTCACATGAAGGAATCTCAGCACTTTAAAAGCTCTGCACCCTAAGGCTGCACAGAGCTGCCTCTCCAGCATTTCCAATGCAAGAAGGTGGAAATAAAAAAAAAAAATAAATAAAAAAAATTGAACTTAAAATTCAATTAATCCGTGTAACTTTTTTGCCCCATCATAAATTTATGTCTACATGGCCTCTAAAATTCAGATAATTTGATTAATAAGATATCCTTATCCTTAAGCAGATCTGCTCTTGGGTGTGTGTTCAGATGCACAAGACAAATCTGATCATTAAAAACATCAAAAGACATCAAGATTCAATGATTTTCTGTCATTCTGTCAAAAGTAAACACAAAATTTACACATGTATCAGTTAATGGATTTTTCAGTCTTTACAGAAGACATATTGGCTGTGTTCAGACTGCAGCCTAAAATGACCCAAATCCGATTTTTTGGCTCCTATGTTCCTGTATCTGATCTTTTAATGTCAGTCTGAACCACACAGATCCGATTTTTTCAAATGTGACCCAGGCCACTTCGAAATGTGCT
This sequence comes from Boleophthalmus pectinirostris, assembly GCF_026225935.1. NCBI lineage: Eukaryota > Metazoa > Chordata > Actinopteri > Gobiiformes > Gobiidae > Boleophthalmus > Boleophthalmus pectinirostris. The sequence continues at coordinate 32,162,322 of NW_026571153.1, forward strand.
CCTGAAACCGATACATATCTGATCTTTTGACATGTGACTTCAGTCTGAACGGCCAAAGTGCATTCATCCACCTACACCTTATCAACAAGCCACAATCGTCATTATTCTGCGCTGAAGTCGGCGAAAATTGTTAATGAACTCCGTGTCACTGAAGCAAAGCACATCACCACTCACCACTCTTGGCTCCGTCTCCACATCCACATGTTCCTTTCAACGGACGTCGCTGCCGCTGCCCCACAAAACACCACGGTCAAAAACCTCGTCCTTCTCCTTCTCAATCTCCTCCTTAAAACAAGTAAGTTGTTCATGTTCTGGCTCCGGTACGAGAGGAACTTTAAAATCTCCAGGTGCTCGATGCTGCGTCCATGTTTGGACAACTTCTGTGAACACAGAGACGCTCGCTGCGGTTGATGTCGTCGTGTCTTCAGTGCACATGCAGGACACTTTTGGGCCGTTTAATGTTCACACTGGAGTCACATACAAGTTACATTTAATTGGAAATGTGAACGACCTCAAAAAAATATCGGATTTCACAAAAAAATCGGAATTGAGCGTTAACCCTGCAGTCTGAACGTAGTCATTGTTTTTGTGTTGCTCTTTGTTATAATCCATGACACGTGTGGATTATTACCTCCGCCAAGGAGGTTATGTTTTTGCCGGCGTTTGTCTGTTTGTTTGTTTGTTTGTCTGTTTGTTTGTTTGTTTGTTTGTCTGTTAGCAACATAACTCAAAAAGTTATGGACCGATTTTGATGAAATTTTCAGGATTTGTTGGAAATGTGAAAAGGAAGAACTGATTTCATTTTGGGGCTGATCCGGAAGAAACCCTGGATTCTGGATCACTTTGAAATTTTAGTTAACATTGTGGTAAATGGGGCCAAAAATTGTGTTTCTCAATATCTTGGTTAATTATTGACCAAACCCCATGAAATCAGACTCAGGGATGGACAATGGGATCCTCTTTCATATTCCAAATTGAAAGATACGAGACAAATATTTATGGAAAACACAATTAATATGAGGGGGACTGTAGTCCTTGGCGGAGGTCTGCGCTCTCTGAGTGCTTTTCTAGTTATGTTATAATTTGGACATTTCAAATCACAATATTGATCTAAAATGACAAAAAGAAACAAGTTCACTAACTGAGTTGCTCAGTGGGAGTTGAAATCCTACATGTGCCACAGATTAAGAAAATCATATGAGTTAGTACAGAGCAGTGGGTGTACTGGTGGCAGTGAAAACAGAGGTAGATCAGAGCAGTGACACCTGGAATACAGAAGAATAAAGAGACTCAAACATGTATAAATCCTTCTAAATACAATTTTACAGGATAAAAGAGAAGGGGAAACAACTAGAACATGTTCAAAAGCTCTAAAACGTATACTCTGCTTTAACATTTCTCTTTCCTTTTTGCTTTTGCCACATTAGTTTGGGCTTTTTGCATTATTTTCATTGTCATAAGTTGCACAGTTGTCAAACATTTAGAAACAATTTAGTCGTATCAAACCATACTTTCATTAGTTTTGACGCAAGCGTTGAACCCTGTGAAATTCCACTAGCTACTTTTAAAATTTCAGGTTTTTCATTATTTGTCTCAACATAGTGCTGTCAGTTTTGGAGATAGCTTTATAACCATGCATGCACAGGTCCTCTGAAGCCACACTTTTCTAGTTTTTGTAATAGATTATTATGATGAAGGGTATCAAAAGCCTTCTTAAGGTCAATGAAGACACCTACACTGTATTTCTTTCAAAACGAATTATCTGTTCACCCACAGATTCTGTTAATACTTCTGAGAAGAAGAACTGGTTGGGAGCTCTGCAGTTCTGCCGGGACCACCACACTGACCTGACAGGACCACATTTAACAAGACCATGTGGTGAATACTGGATAGGGCTTTTCAAAGACTCCTGGGGCTGGTCAAATGGAAGCAACTCCTCTTTCCGAAACTGGGATGCTTCTGAAATGGTTTTAAATGACAACTGGAACCCACAAACCAACCAGTGTGCCATCATAGGAGCGCAGAAGAAGTGGAGGAGTGAAGACTGTACAGAGACACGTCCCTTTATCTGCTACGACGGTGAGTAAAAGTTAAAATGCAAAAAGGCAAACAGTCATCTAATCGAAGCCCGTATCATCAGCTTCAACAAGCACCGGCACAAGTAGAACTAAACTAAATACACTTTTTTCATGTATATGGTGTTTTAATAGCATCATCTACTGTTCCTAGTGTAGCAGAGAGGGGACTTCAAAGGGGGTACCCCCACTTTTATTTATTTATTTAATTATTTACAACACAGGTAAGTCTGGCTTAAACACAGGACAAAGGCATTAAAGTGGAAAAATATACGGTTCTTTATTTTTGTTAATATAAAAAGAGCTCATTTTACACATTTTCTTTTAAAATGATACACATTCACATTTTTAGATGCAAAGTGCTAGGTGCGTGGCTTCACTGTTAGGACTTTAGATGTTTTAAAGTGCACTATCTGCTATTGCACACCCCCCCTAGCCGATCCTATAGCAATTATACTCCCACTACAGATAAAAGAAACTACAGAATCACTGAGAAAATTTAAGGGACTTGGACTTTGAAAATTTGGAGAGTTTGAGAGCAGAATCTAGCAGCAGCAGCAGCATAATCTGCCACACAGAGATACATCAATTAATACATGCCAACAAAAGCCACCACCCCCAAACATGCATCACCCAGAGCCTCTACCTGGTTTCTAGTATAGGCGTATTCTACATTAGGAGCGGCCGCCGTCTCCGCCTGCTCCAGACACCACCTTTAGATTTAATCAGAAACAAGGCATTAAAACAAGTTCTAACACTGAAGGAACAACTCCAGTACACCGAAAGCCCTGACTGCCCCACTACGGCCTGTGCAGCCTTTTCTAATCGCTTAATCAGTGACGCCGGGAGCCACGCACAGCGACGCACAGGTGGATGCCTTCACGGACGCACCACAGCCAGAATAGTCTAACCACCCGGTTATACTAGTCATTTTTTTGGTCAATTTTAGTGCAAAGTAAGTAAATTTGAAGCTTTCTGTTCAAAAATCTGTGTGTTCTCCCTCCAGTGGCCAGTGCAACTAAAGTCAGGTGCCTTAAAGAAGAACACATACTGTAGTAATAATCTATGACACCAGTGGATCGCTAGGTTATCATTTTTAGAAAGTTTGCCGTGGTGACTGATAGGAACTTACATCGCCGTAAATGTCATCACAACAAAGAGTGATGAATAATGATGCGTAATGATTGGCACGAAGTCCGATTTTGGGTTTGCTTTGTCATCAAAGGAAAATGTAGACAATGATTTCTCTTAAAACTAATCAGATTAAACATGAGTGACTCTTACCTGCACAGGTGGGATTTAAAACAGATAGATTGTGTAGATTTTGCCTTAATTCTGTAATGGGTGTAAAATTCCTCAGTCGTCCAGGTAAAATTCGGGGCAAAAAGAGAAATTCATTTTGTCAAATGGACAAAAGTTTATGTGGTCGAAAACATTTCACAGCTCGTCCAAACGCTGGTGGACACTTCCATATATCGGCCTGAGGGGAGGAGCTAACTACAATGAAACTACTCTGAAACTAAAGTAGATGTTTTTGTTTTGTTTTGTAGTAGTAGTAGTAGTAGTAGTAGTAGTAGTAGTAGTAGTAGTAGTTGAAGTTGGAGTATTTTCATTTCGACTAGAACTAAAGAAGCAGAGTGGATGAGCTGCAAAACAGACCAAATAAACTTTTGCCCAGTTGACAAATTGAATTTCTCCTTTTGCCATTGTTTTATTTATTATTAATTCTTGCACTTTGATGGAGCAGCTCTGAATTTCATTATACTGTTGTATAATGACAATAAAGGCTTTCTGTTCTATTAATTCTGCAACATTTGGACATCTGGTTTACTTTTTTCCTTCTATCATCAAAAAAACGGCTTGGAGATGTTTGTGAAAAATAGACGTTATTATAAAGCCCTATAAATATATATGTAATGTTTACGTGATAGTGACAGTTTAAATGATGAGAAATGGATAAAACAGTGAAAGTAGAATGTGTTATGACTAAAGTGCCAATGTTGTAGCTACATAACAGCTGAATCACTCGTGTCAATGTAATAAACACAGAAATCATTGATTTAATTTTAGTTTGTGATTTTATTTTCTACAATTCATATTTCTAAACAGTCACTTAATGATATGAACAGTGTTAAGCAAGATCGGAATTGAGATTGTTTCTCTTCAGTCTGCTCTGTCTCTGCCTCATTAATACACCATTGAATAAGAGTGTAACGGCACACAAAAATCACAGTTCAGTACATACCTCGGTTTTGAGGTCACAGTTTGGTTCATTTTCGGTACAGTTTGGGAACAACATGCAAAACTGTTTGTGTGTTTATTAAACCAACAATTTGTTTTAACATTACACAAACATGAACACGAAATAAATGCAAAGTCCTGCTTGGTTCTCAAATAAGCAACAATTGTATGAAATATTAGTTAAAAAAATTCTAAGCAGTAAACAAAACTTTTCAAAAAGTAAAGCACAGCAATAACAGAAAGAGAGGGCTGCGGCGAGACCACCATAGTGTTGTGAGGATTCACATGTTTGGAGGGACGTAGTGAAGACGGGGGGCAATTGCTGTCAAGGCGACTGCTCTAACTATAAAGTGCTGCGGGAAACACTGCCCCAACCACAGACGAGGTCCTCATGAATATTAAAGAGCCGATCCTCCATGTAGCACATGTAGTGGCGGAATGTAAACACTCAAAAATTGCTCAAATTCACTCGTGCACAGCCCTGCACCGAACCGAACATCCCGTACTGAAATAGTTCAGCACAAATACATGTACAGTTACACCCCTAGTATTTAATGCTTGTCGACAATACACAAACTTACAGGTTTTGAATCGTTATGAAACTGTTATTTATCATTTAATTTAAGGCAAGTAAAGAAAATATACTGATGTAATTAATAGATTCATAGATTAATTAATGTACCGTTTGATTAACATTCGCTGAAGTTTTATAAATCCAGTAAAAGGCTCAGGGTTTCTTGTCACATTGTGTCATGTCACATCCCGGTGTACAACAATAATCCACAATCTCTGAAACTCCATGAAGTTTGTTCATTACGGTTCGATGCCATTCATTTCTATGGGAATTCTTTGCTTGTCCACTGCCAGTGTGGGGTGTGGAGGTGCATGCTTGGATTGCATGACGACAACAGCAGGAGCTCTATAGTTTTGCCTTGTTTTGTTACTGTGGCCAGAATCTTGATGGTAACACATATGGGTCCAGTCAAGTGGTAAAGGAGGGAAACAGGGGCAGATTTTTGACATTCAAATGTTTCTTATTCAGAAACTAGAGGGACTATTGAAATAAGTAAAGTATCAGAATGTAGGAAAGAGTTACACTCCAACAGGGTCAAGTTAAACCTGTGATATTCTTTCAAGTTGTGGACAAAAAATTTAAAAACTCATGTCAGTAACAGAGGGAATGAAATATGCAGCACTTTTTGGGCAATAAATCCAAACAGTGATAACTCTTGGTTCTCACTTCCATATCCTTAACAAACTGGTTTGAATATTTGCTTCATATAGTTTTCTACCATATGGTACAAGATTAGGTTGAAAAACCTGAAAGGTCATGTTAACGGAGGGAAAATTGTACAAACAAGTAGAAGGTGCAGGATTTTACATCATTTGTCAACTTTTTTTCTTCCGAATACTTTAACATTACTTCAAAATGAAAGAAAACTATTTCTATAAAATATGTCAGTCCTTCCAAGCAAATTTTTATCATTTTAAATACATAAAAAAAAATAAAAATCCTGTACCTTCATCAACAGTTCAAAGATGGAATAACACAAGATATGATGAAATACATCCATTTATTGACATGATTTGCAGGTCTTTGAAAATTAAATAATTAAATTAATTAAATAATAATTAAATAATTTTTGTTCCATGTTTCATACATGGTCTGTTTAAAACATATGGAACTTTAGAACCAAAAATGGTACAGAAAAAAGGTCAACAGTTTCATAAACTAGAGTACATATGTATCTGTTCAATACATTTTTATATCAGATGCATTAACTTGAATTTTTGGCCTTGATGTTTACTTCTGTTTGACCGGGCCCATAAATGACTGTACTTTTTTCTCCTAAACTACAATTTTGAAACCATTTGCTCAGTTATTGAATCCTGGCCTCACCGTGACCTTTGCCTTCTCTCACCAGACTTCATGATCCTGATCAAAGAGAATATGACCTGGGAGGAGGCCCTGTACTACTGCCGCCGGAACCACCGCGATCTGGCAGTGATGAGCAACGAGCAGCTGTGCAGGATGGCCCGGGAGAGAGCCCACATGGCGGACAGCGAGTTCGTGTGGGTGGGGCTGCACTACACCTGCTTCCTGGAGGCGTGGATCTGGGTGGACGGGAACTACGTGTACAATTCAAAATGGGACGGGAAGGAGCCCAGCCAGTGCGGTTTTAACGGAGCCATGGCGCGGGGAGGGAATAAGTGGTTCGGAAAGCCAACCGAAAACAAGTATAATTTTATCTGTTTGGTTTAGTGGTGAAAATTTCAGTTTGATCATTCACCAATCTTAGCATACATTTGTTGTGTTTAGAAGTAAAGGTAGAAATATGCACTACCAGTCCAAAGTTTTAGAACACCACACAGTTTTTTACGGTTTCCTGTTGACCAAACGTATTCTAAACTTTTGATTGATGAATGTGTCCACCTTTGACTCGTGGCTCGTTCTTTTTACAATAGAAATCAAATATTCTTCACAAAATTCTTCCCAAGTCTGTTGCAGAAGTTTCCATAAATGTGTGGCACTTGTAGGTTGCTTCACTCTTCTGTCCAGTTCATCCCAAACCAGCTCGATGGGGTTTAAGTCTGGACACTGTGCTGCTGCTGGACACTCCATGTTTTCAAGATCACTATCATATTCTTTTTTTCCTGAGGTCGTTTTTGCAGAACTTGGATTTGTGTTTTGTATCTTTTACTTTTTTTAACCTGTCTGTTCAGGTCTTACCTTTAACCCTTTCAAGTTCTTCATTGAACTTGCACGACTTGAATTCCAATAAATAACTGGAAAAATTAGGGTGCTCTAAAACTTTTGACCGGTAGTGTAGTTAAAGTCTATGGGCAGGCATTATGCAAAATCAGGATTTTTTTTTTATTTTATTTATTTTTTTTTAGCTTTCTACCATGTTATAACATTGTTTTCATTAAAAACATGCCTGAAGAAGTTTTAGATGCAGTTTATTCCATGTTTGAGAAATCTATCTAACAGGCCATATTCAAACTCTCGTAATGGAGTGTGTATACATGCACATCAGTATCCCGGTTATTAGCCATATCCCGGTTATTGCAGTATTCGGGATACTGTGTATACATGTGCACTGAGAAACCGGGACACTCATATCCCTGTGCACATGATCAAATGAAATGGAGTATTCCAATATCTTACAGATATTACAGATATTTTTGCACAAGCGCAAAAATTACATATTTAATAAACCATAAAAAATACAAGCAAACATGAGCTCCTTAAGCAGAGAAGCAGCAGGAGATTCCTAACCAGCGGTAAGGAGCTATGAGGTATCCCACAATCCACTGCACAGATCAAACCAAACGTTTCCAAATACACTGCAGCAGATTAATAATTCAAATATTCTGCATAAATAAACTCAACTTATCAACATATAAACCATAACCAATAGAGTCACATCAGACCGTTTGATCATATAATACAGCTTTGCACACATTTGTTTACATTTTACAGAAAAGAAACTTAAAACCACATGGCTCATTTGCATAAACTGTAAGTGCTGAAAAAAAAACATGCATTTTTTCATAACAGGGATACTGCCTTTTAAGGGATACTGTGTATACATGCAGCATGACAAAACCGGGATAATCAGAAAACCCGATCATAACCAGGATACTGATGTGCATGTATACGCACTCATGTTTAGTAGTGATTGTGCTCTAAAGGGTGAGTGACTTAGCGGAGAGAGCAACAGGAGAAGAGACTCAGCATCAAAAACAATCAAAAGATGAAAAAGTGAATAGAGCATTTTCAAAACAATACAAATGCTAGGGTGATGTGAATGTGTTGTGTGTTAACAGTTAATATCTCACACAAGTGTAATAACCTCTTTAAAACAAATGAATGGATAATAAAATAAAATGGAAGATAAAAGTACAGATTTTTGATCTGAGAATTTACCTTTTGGATATTTCAAGGGTTAATCGAACAGCTTAATCAGTAGTGGGGTGACCAGATGTCTGAAAAATTTGGGACAATCCTGAAATCTAAGCTGCAGAACTCCGAATTACACTAAAACAGAATTCTGAGTAGTTGTTTTCTGAAAAACATTAGAAAACTGTTCATTGAGAGCCCCAGAGAGCATCTAGACGCTCTGTTCTCAAGGCGTACATTTGCCTTGATCGCCTCCTCATTCCAGGGAAGAGCGCCTCACTGAAACTGTGTTCAGACCAGAGCGTCAAAAAACGCCCGAGACGCCTCTATTTGTACGCCTTTAGACGCCCCTGACGTGCGTGTTTGATGCCGTGGACGAACAGGAGAAAAATACTTGACGTGCGTCCGTTGCCCTGGAAACAAGCGCCGAAACAATGGCAGACCAGACTGAGAGAGACTTTAGTGTTTTTATTTCATTAAACCATCAGCGCAGGAGATCGGGTCCATGACTGCGGCGTATGTATACTCCACTAGTGACACTGGTCCAGTCCTGATCTAGTCCCAGGCTAGTCCCCGTGTAGTCCTGGTTTAACCCTGGTCTAGTCCTGGTCTAGTCCTGGTCTGGTCTCGGTCTAGTCCCCGTGTAGTCCTGGTTTAACCCTGGTCTAGTCCCGGTCTAGTCCTGGTCTGGTCTCGGTCTAGTCCCCGTGTAGTCCTGGTTTAACCCTGGTCTAGTCCTGGTCTAGTCCCCATGTAGTCCTGGTTTAGTCCTGGTCTAGTCCCGGTCTAGTCCCCGTGTAGTCCTGGTTTAGTCCTGGTCTAGTCCCGGTCTAGTCCCCGTGTAGTCCTGGTTTAGTCCTGGTCTAGTCCCGGTCTAGTCCCCGTGTAGTCCTGGTTTAGTCCTGGTCTAGTCCCGGTCTAGTCCCCGTGTAGTCCTGGTTTAGTCCTGGTCTAGTCCCGGTCTAGTCCCCATGTAGTCCTGGTTTAGTCCTGGTCTAGTCCCGGTCTAGTCCCCGTGTAGTCCTGGTTTAGTCCTGGTCTAGTCCCGGTCTAGTCCCCGTGTAGTCCTGGTTTAGTCCTGGTCTAGTCCCGGTCTAGTCCCCGTGTAGTCCTGGTTTAGTCCTGGTCTAGTCCCGGTCTAGTCCCGGTTTAGTCCTGGTTTAGTCCCGGTCTAGTCCCGGTCAAGTCCTGGTCTAGTCCCGGTCTAGTCCCGGTTTAGTCCCGGTCTAGTCCCGGTCTAGTCCCCATGTAGTCCCGGTTTAGTCCCGGTCTAGTCCCGGTCAAGTCCCGGTCTAGTCCTGGTCTAGTCCTGGTCTGGTTCTGGTCTGGTTCTGGTGTGGTTCTGGTGTGGTTCTGGTGTGGTTCTGGTCTGGTTCTGGTGTGGTTCTGGTGTGGTCTGGTCTGGTTCTGGTGGTTCTGGTGTGGTTCTGGTGTGGTTCTGGTCTGGTTCTGGTCTGGTTCTGGTGTGGTTCTGGTGTGGTCCTGGTCTGGTTCTGGTGTGGTTCTGGTCTGGTCCTGGTCTGGTTCCTGGTCTGGTTCTGGTGTGGTTCTGGTGTGGTTCCTGGTCTGGTTCTGGTGTGGTTCTGGTGTGGTTCTGGTCTGGTTCTGGTGTGGTTCTGGTCTGGTTCTGGTGTGGTCCTGGCGATCGGCTCGATGATTCTGGTGTATATATTTATGCTCCGCTAATGTTTGTGACTCCTGTTCTCGGGTTTTTCTCTTTCTTCCCGACAATAACGTCGCTACATCTCTGGATACTCGTCCCTGACTGGTTGACTCGGCACACCTGATGCGAAAAGTTCAGCATTTTCAACTTTCTGGCATCGCGCTGACGCTTGAAGACGCGCCTCAAAACGCCAAACGCCCTAGACATGCATTCACATGGACTTTACAAAGAAACTCGAGGCTTTGACGCTCTGGTGTGAACTGTGACAATTGTTAATGTTTCACTTTAATTTTAATTATATCAAAATGTTCTTTTTTATGTTTTCTTATGGTTGCTTCCTCAAATCAAGGTCCAAAGGGGGCGTACATGAACCCAGTAGCCTGATCAATATGTCTGTGAAGTATTCTGCAAAACAAGTTGATCAGTAAGTTGATATTTGAACAGGATGTCATGTATAAGGGCTGTCAACTCTGCTGTCATTTTGATACGCTTGTGACTGAATTCTGTAATCACTCGAATCTAGTCCTGTAAACTGCTTGCTCTAAAATAAAGAGACCTATACCTTTCCATCTCCTGGAGTTCTTTCTTAAGTCACTCGTAGGTCATGTCTAGAAAAGCCTACAGAACACGACTTAAAGGCACGAGCAGACAGTCCGCAGCAGCCGTCGAGTTTGAAGCCGAGGGGAAACAGCGAGGTACCAGTGACATGCAGTGTTAGATATTACGTGTTTGATTATTGCTGTGTTTAGCCCTATTCGCACAGGATAAGTGCAACCTGGGGACATGTGGTAATTTGTAAATTATGAGTTACTTGCAGCTCATTCGCACATGATAAACGAAGTTCGTAAATGACTCAGTTTTACTGGAATTAAGACCGGATAAGTCATAACATCAGCTATAAAAATAGGAAGAGCAGTAAGTATAAAGGTGACTGAACCAGGGCTAGACTAGGACTAGACCAGGACTGGACCAGGACTAGACCAGGACTGGTACGGGACTGGACCGGGACTAATCTAGGACTGGTATAGAACTGAATCGAGACTAAACCAGTGTGGATCTAGCGGGCGCTAGATCGCCCCCGCCCCCTGATATGGAGGATATAGTCTAGCTCAGGGGTGGGCAAACTTTTTGGCTCGGGGGCCACATAGGGTTCTAAAATTTGACTGAAGGGCCAGACAGGAGACAGGACGTGTTAAGAGCCTGGCTCCATTGCACTCGTATTTATGTATTTATGTATTCGTATTCATGTAGGATGTATTCTGCACTACGCGCTGCAACTTCAGAATGCATAAATGTCAGAATACATGAAAAGTGAATGAGGTCTATTCCATTGCACACCACAAGCAAGTGTGAGTCCTGAGCACTTAAATCTCGTTAAGAAACAGAGCCCATGCCACGAGGTTACACGCATAAACACTTACATGCAGCAAAACCAGACCCTTAAGACATTTCATGTGTCGTAATTAGTAACACAGCATCTTTAAGTTTTTTAACTTTGCTTTAAACCCACTCAAACGGAAACAGTGCAGCCTTATATTATAACTCCTGTCATTAGCTAGTCCGAAAGAATACTTTCCCATAAAGCATTGCGGCCAACATAATACGCCGCACCTCAATATACAGTGCGCCATCTACTGGGAAACGCTGGAAATGCAGGAAAAATAAAACATCAACAAGGTTTATTATTGTAATTTATTAAAGTTTGGTGGGCCGGATTATTAGACTAGTTATTAGATAGTTATATTATTTAAAATGTTCCTTACCGTTTACTGTTACACATGTCATCCAGGCCATCATCCTGCGAGAACTGGCTCTCTTCTTGGACCTCTTCCCATTTCTGCAGATCGGTTTACATATAGTGCGATACGGTGTCATATTAGAATTTGCCCCTAAAAGTTGTCAAAGCTGCAAATCTAAATTTCTACCTCAGCCTCCATATTCAAGCTGGAAAGAGATAGAAAAGGCGCGAGACAATTACCACAACAAACACTGAGATGCAGATTTGCACGAGACTAGTATTATCACCAGACGTCTGCGTTTGGTGAAATATAGTCATCATTTGCGGTGTCATTTTTACTTTACAAATTACACACATGGCGCATTTGCACAGGATTAAAATCTAAGGAATCCTCCGCAATTATTACAACTCACCCAAGGTTCACAGGTTATACTGATCCCATACGAATAGGGCTTAAGGGTGGTTTAGGACAACTGTATGACTGCTTATTGTTTAAGAGTGTTAATCAAATAATATGTGCATGCAGTCAGAAAGGAATAGAAACTCGACCATCTGGTAAACAGCTCAGAGTTGCAAAAATGGAGTCAGATAAAGGCCAATGTGATGCTGCTTCCTCTTTGCGCGGACAGGGTGAAAGGTGAAAAAGATGGTGTGAGGAGAAAGCAAGTCTGCAGGTCTTGGAAATCTACAATGAGGAACTGTGTGGACCAATAAGAAGAAGACAACCCCAGATTCAAACAAAAAAGGCTAGAAACCACAATGTTACACTAGGAAGAAAAAGACTATATAAAGGGGTTCAGGGTTAGAAAGCGGAGACGAGAGCGGCGCACCCTCTGGTCCCAGGTTTTGTATTGGGTCAGGGACAGGTAGTTGAACCCTATTGCTTTGTTATTCAATATTTTGAAGTCCATCCATCCATCCATTTTCTTCTGCTTATACGGGGCCGGGTGCTGGGGGCAGCAGTCTAAGCAGGGATTCCCAGACTTCCATCACCCCAGACATGTCCTCCAGCTCCTCCAAGGGGACCCCAAGGCATTCCCAGGCCAGCCCAGGGACAAAGTCCCTCCAGTGTGTCTTCCCCGGGGCCTCCTCCTGGTGGGACATGCCTGGAACACCTCCCGAGGGAGGCGCCCAGGAGGCATCTGGAACAGATGCCCAAGCCACCTCAACTGGCTCCTCTCGATGTGGAGGAGCAGCGGCTCTACTCCGAGCTCCTCCCGCGTAACTGAGCTCCTCACCCTATCTCGAAGGGAGCGTCCAGCCACCCTGCAGAGGAAACTCATTTCGACCACATGTATCCGCGATCTCGTCCTTTCGGTCATTACCCAGAGCTCATGACCATAGGTATTTTGAAGTGTAAATAAATAGAAGTGCATTCAACTCTGTGATCTGTCTGTGAATCCTTCTCCATCAGCGAGCACTTAGGGGAAAGAGGTCAAGGTAACAGAAAACATTTAAAGTACTGCTATTAGGAAAAGTGGAAAGGTATCATACTGTCTTTCAATAGAGGTGGAACTTAAGTACTGCTCTTAAAGAAGGTAGAAAATACTCAGTACTGTCCTAATGGAGGTGGAAAACAAATGTCAAATTAAAGGAGTCAGATAAGGAAAAAAAAAGTTATTTGGTTGTTTATATTTTTATTATGTTCACACCTTTTAAATAAAGGATCAAACTGCCAAAAAAAGAAAAAAAGCCTAACAGTTGAGGTTTTCTGTTTTAGAACTCAGCACTACTTTCTGTATTTTTGTACTTTTTCCCCTTCTTTAGTAAACAAAAAAACAAAACAAAAAAAACAAAAGGTGTCGAATCTTGAATCTCAATTTTCTGACCAGTGGGCTGTGTATAACTGATGGCTGAAGCTGAACAGAGTGGGTCCTGTAAAGCCCACTCTTTCTGGGAAACCACATGACCGGGAGAAAGTGAAAGTGCTGCACTATAAAAAGCTCAGCCCGACTCCAGTCCACACACACTGCTCTGTTTCCTCTGCAGCTGCAGCTCCGTCAGATGCTCTACAGTGAAGGTAACAGACAGGAGCATGCATCTGTTTTAGTTCATTGTCGGTCGGTTGCAGAGGCATTTCCTGTTTCCTGTCAGAGCACAATCAGGCATTAAGCTATAACAGCTCTTATTTTGTCCCAACCAAAAGTTATTTCTGTGTCACAAGACTTGCAGTGAACTTTATTACAGCCGACATTTCCACGTGTGCACAAAGAGCTCTTATTTTTCACTGAGCACCTGCCCCCAAAATGTCTGTGCACGTCACTGCCACCTTGTGATGTCCTGCGGTAATACAGGAAGTGCCCCACTGTGTTTTTAAACTCCATACACCAGAATAAATTGGATGATTTCAGGCCTGGAATTGTCAATCTCTACTGAACTAAAGATAAAAGGAGGTGTTCACTTTAAAACGACCTCTTAACGACATCACAAGGTGGAACGGAGCATTTTGAGCTTCGGGATGTAGACAGGCCAATAATAAAGGGTTATTCGCCAGCTTTAATATTTTATTTATTTATTTATTTATTTTTTAACATTTTTGGTATCAGTTTTCAATACCAGTACTTTTGTAAACACAGGGTAATTAGCAGTAATCACACTAGGAGAAATAAGTCCTCAAAATGGCATCTGTAACGCAAAAAAATTCACAAATACAATTTGGGGTCGTATTTGTGTCCAGTTCTAGAAATGTAGCCTGTACCTCCACCTCAACATGGGTGAATGAAACAAAACACAGCTCATGATTTTGAGGAGGTAACAACAATGGTTTCGGTCAAGTGGTAACGGAGGGAAACAGGGGCAGATTTTTGACATTCAAATGTCTCTTATTCAGAAACTAGAGGGACTATTGAAATAAGTAAAGTATCAGAATGTAGGAAAGAGTTACACTCCAACAGGGTCAAGTTAAACCTGTGATATTCTTTCAAGTTCAAGACAAAAAATGAAAAAAACTCATGTCGGTAACGGAGGGAATGAAATATGCAGCACTTTTTGGTCAATAAATCCAAACAGTGATAACTCTTGGTTCTCACTTCCATATCCTTAACAAACTGGTTTGAATATTTGCTTCATATAGTTTTCTACCATATGGTACAAGATTAGGTTGAAAAATCTCTTACTTTTTGAGTCATGAGATTTTTTATTAAGAAAGGTCATGGTAACAGAGGGAAAAGTAACGGAGGGAAAATTGTACAAACAAGTAGAAGGTGCAGGATTTTACATCATTTGTCGCTTTTTTCTTCTGAATACTTTAATATTACTTCAAAATGAAAGGAAACTATTTCTATAAAATATGTCAGTCCTTCCAAGCAAATTTTTATCATTTTAAATACTTTTTTTTTTTTTTAATCATGTCCCTTCATCAACAGTTCAAAGATGGAATAACACAAGATATGATGAAATACATCCATTTATTTACATGATTTTTGGGTCTTTGAAATTTGGGAAATAATTTTTGTTCCATGTTTCATACATGGTCTGTTTAAAACATATGGAACTTTAGAACCAAAAATGGTACAGAAAAAAGGTCAACAGTTTCATAAACTAGAGTACATATGTATCTGTTCAATACATTTTTATATCAGATGCATTAACTTGAATTTTTGGCCTTGTTGTTTACTTCTGCTTGACCGGGCCCCATTTTAACATGGCTTAAAGCTCAAAAGATTTGTTTGTGTAATACAGAACCTTAAATATTTGACTATACATCTTGCTTAGTGTTTTTGAGCCTTTGAATCTTGGTGAAGTTTATCATTTTTATTACTGGTTGGACACAGGCAGCAGATGTGACATACGCAGAGATCATTTTGTTGTCTAGTAACCATAATACTAACAAAGGCCCAATAGACACATCAAGAATCTCGGACTTCTGGTCATTGCACAGTGCATCCTGGGAAGGATTTTCTGAAAAAGTGAGCATCAAACCACCATGTTTGTTTTCCCAGTGGGATGTGTCTATTGACAAAGTCAGTCTTTTCTAGTCTTTTGAACCATATCACTTTTGTTTCTGGTTCTGATATTGTCATATTTTAGTTTTGCGATTCAGACATTGTAATTGTGTGGTTGTTGGATCCTAACAGCGGAAAACGGCTCAAGAAATTTGTTTGCGAACTCCATAACTGCAAAAGGGAATCAGATGTGTGTGACTGCAAACCTCTGTTCAAACTGTTTCTCTTCTCAACGGAATAGAAAAATAGTGAAAGGTGAAAACAATGGGCAGGATTGATCCACGGGAAAGACGTAAAAGGAAACCTTTGACTGCCTAAATCATCCCAACATTTCATATGTGGAGCGCCATCAAAGCAAAATCCCGATCCCTCGCTCAACCTTGGTTAGGAATTTAAAAAGCCAACGCCAAAGTGAAAGGCACCAACTGTTCACCAAGAAACACCTTCCACTGTAAACCGACCAAGACATGATGTTGCTGTAAAACCACAAGAACAAGAAAGTGCAGCTCAGTCTGTTTGTCTTCTGCACCTCTCACTTAACAGGATCCGGCTTTGATGGCTCCACATCCAAAATATTCACTGTAAACTCAGGATGATTTAGGCAGACAAAGGTTTCCTTTTTCATCTTTCCTGTGGATCAACCCTGCCCATAGCCTTCTCCTTTCACTATTTTTTGATTCCGTTGGGAAGAGAAACAGTTTGAACAGAGGTTTGCAGTCACACACATCTGATTCCCTTTTGCATTTATGGAGTTTGCAAACAAATTTCTCAAGCCGTTTCCGCTGTTAGGATCCAACAACCACACAATTACCATGTCCGAATCCCAAAACTAAAATATGACAATATCAGAACCAGAAACAAAAGTGATATGGTTCAAAAGACTAGAAAAGATCGACTTTGTCAATAGACACATCCCACTGGGAAAACAAACATGGAGGTTTGCTCACTTTTTCGGAAAATCCTTCCCAGTATGCATTGCACAATGAAATTCTTGATGCGTCTATTGCAGAATAGATTTGATCAGATGAATAAAAATAAGGAAAAACACCTTTTAAATAAAGGATTAAACTGATAAGAATTTAAAAAAATGCCTTCCTCATTTTAGATTGAATTTCCTGTGATGATAACAGTTGAGGTTTTCAGTTTTAGAACTCAGCACTACTTCCTGTATTTTTGTACTTTTATCCCATCTTTACAAAACAAAACAAAATAAAAACAAAAAAAAATAGCTGTCTTGTGCACTTTAAGAGCAGCATAGAATCTTGCATCTCACGTTTCTGACCAGTGAGCTGTGTATAACCAATAACCTAATCTGAACAGAGTGGGTCCTGTAAAACCTGCTCTTTCTGGGAAACCACATGACCTGTAGAAAGTGAAAGTAAAAGTGCTGCACTATAAAAAGCTCAGCCCGACTCCAGCCCACACACTCTGCTCTGTTTCCACTGCAGCTGCAGCTCCGTCAGACGCTCTACAATGAAGGTAACAGCCAGGAGCATGCATCTGTTTTAGTTTAAACATCTAGTATGTTGCATGTATTGTATGTAGTCAAACAGCATAGGCCTTAACCAGGGGGAAAGTACATATACAAAAATGTAGGTACCTGTAATTGGGTGTATTTCTGTATTCTTTTGAGTAAATTTTTAAACCTGTTCTTGTACTTGCAATTGACTATAATAGCCATTTAACTGTAATAAGTTAAATTAGAATAACACCAGTCCCAGTTGTCCTAGTCCTTGGTGTTTTTGCTCTGTACCGACAAAACACACAGAACAGACTGTTCAGAGCTCAAAGAACACATGGATTGCATTTATCACCCTTTTGATTGATCATGTTTCATCTAATATATAAAAGCATAACCTAAAATGCTTCTAAAATTGTGTAACTAGAAGTGTTTTTCATGCATGTTTTCCTTTTATTTAAGTACAGTTTATGCAGTAGTACTAGTGCTTGTAATTGGGGTAATTGAGCATATTACCTGTGTAAAAATTCAAGTTAATGCATCTGATATAAAAATGTATTGAACAGATACATATGTACTCTAGTTTATGAAACTGTTGACCTTTTTTCTGGACCATTTTTGGTTCTAAAGTTCCATATGTTTTAAACAGACCATGTATGAAACATGGAACAAAAATTATTTCCCAAATTTCAAAGACCTGCAAATCATGTCAATAAATGGATGTATTTCATCATATCTTGTGTTATTCCATCTTTGAACTGTTGATGAAGGGACAGGATTAAAAAAAATAAAAATTAGTATTTAAAATGATAAAAATTTGCTGGGAAGGACTGACATATTTTATAGAAATAGTTTCCTTTCATTTTGAAGTAATATTAAAGTATTCAGAAGAAAAAAGCCACAAATGATGTAAAATCCTGCACCTTCAACTTGTTTGCACAATTTTCCCTCCGTTACTTTTCCCTCCGTTACCATGACCTTTCTTAATAAAAAATCTCATGACTCAAAAAGTTAGAGGTTTTTAAACCTAATCTTGTACCATATGGTAGAAAACTATATGAAGCAAATATTCAAACCAGTTTGTTAAGGATATGGAAGTGAGAACCAAGAGTTATCACTGTTTGGATTTATTGCCCAAAAAGTGCTGCATATTTCATTCCCTCCGTTACTGACATGAGTTTTAAAAAATTTTGTCAACAACTTGAAAGAATATCACAGGTTTAACTTGACCCTGTTGGAGTGTAACTCTTTCCTACATTCTGATACTTTACTTATTTCAATAGTCCCTCTAGTTTCTGAATAAGAGACATTTGAATGTCAAAAATCTGTCCCTGTTTCCCTCTGTTACTGCTTGACCAGACCCCAGTGTAACTCTTCTTATATTTGAATACAAATTCTGTATTTTTTCCACCTCTGGACTTCACTTCTAGTTAACTACATAACTCATGGTTTTGTTCGCCTACATGTGAGTACAGTATTTTCCGGGCTATTAGGCGCTCTGGATTATAAGACGCACTGTCATAGAATGGTCTATTTTAGAACTTTTTTCACAAATAAACTGCACCGGACTTTAAATGAAAAACAACAGTGTGATGGGTGAGTGGTTTTGTTTGTTTGTGGCGTTCACGGTGACTCTGGGCTTTGTTCAGTTGTGGCGTGTAGGGAGGGTGCTGTCTGGGACCAACGGGTTGTCGGCGTGTTCGCAGTGACTCAGTTGTTCAGTCGTGTCTAGAAGCGGCACATTGCACTCACTTTTTCGTCTGTGGGTGTGTTTCGCTGTGTGGTCGCTGTCTGCTCCGTGTGTGTTTGTGTGTTCTGTGGGTGGTGCGGCTTTGTAGTTTACTGAAGTCGTGCTGGGACACCTGAGTGGATTTGTGTACAGGGCGCTCTGGATTGTGGGCGCAGTCATTTTTTGATGGCGTTGATGGCTTAAGAGCATGTCTAATAGCCCGGAAAATACGGTACAGAGTAATGTACTGAACATGTGAGATTATATTTTGCTGTAGTATAAATGAAAAAACATAAGAAAGATTTTTTTGGATCCTTTAATTTACCATTTTTAAGCCTAAATATATACTGCAGTATTCATCCAGAGTGGTTCTGTATTGACCTGGATATGATTTTTCAGTGTATCTGGGACCAAGCTATAAATAATTTAGTGAATAATACTGACCCGAAAGGCTCGCCATTAGCCCAACTTACTATTCTTCTTTTCTCTCTTTTCTTATTCTTTCTCTTCTCTCTTCTTCTATTCTTCTACTATTCTTCTTCTACTACATTCAAACATAGAATTGTAATGTTATTAAACTTTTTGAAGCTCCTTTCTGCTCACGATGAGCCTAACAGATGATGTCTGGTAGAGTCCTGGTTTAGTCTTGCTTTAGACCTGACTCAGATCTATTAAAGATCAGTCCTCTTTTTTAGTCTTTGTTTAGTTCTGGGAGACTAATGTGTGTAAATCTCATCATGTTTATAGTTTTAGCTGACCTGGCCTACTATATTCCCCTACTTCAAAGTGCAATATTTTTTTGTATCTTACTTTACTTTTTTAATTGTTGTTTTTTCAGTCATTTGAAGCACAGCAAAGATAAAGTCTCAACAGAATCACAATCATGACTGCAGGGTTTAAGGCTGAAGTCAAAATGATGTATAATACCTAATCCTATTTAAACATAATGAGGCAAAGGTGAGGATAGTGACCCGCATTAATGAGCAACAAAATAGTTCATTGTGATGAATGATGATAAAACACGTTGCAGAGAAAACACACACTAATTTAAAACAGTTCACAGCATCAAAATAGAAGAGGAACAGCCCACAACACCATTAAAGGCCCATATACTGAGTTTAGCAGGAAAAGAGTTTTCCTTTAACCCCCATCCTCCTTTACTCTGCACATGCTCTCGCACTATGCAGTCTTTTCTTCTAGTTTATTTACTTATCTGCTTTTCTGCCTCTGTAATCATTTTATTTACCAAAAAAAAATCAAGTTTTTAAATGTGCACAATTAGCACATTCCCCACAGTCTGCTGTTTAGTTTCACTTAAAATGTACAACTTTTATTGTGATTCAAATTGTATTATGTAGGTCATTGCATTTGACTAAAGCAGTGTCTCTGGCATTAGGAAGAAGACTTCAGACTGAATTAGCTGAACTGTCCTGGCCCAATCTTGTATTTGCAACCATGGAGGTACGTTACATATTTACAAATGCTCTGTGTCCCTGCACAGAACAAACTTCATTTGTTTTATTTTCATTCTTCAAGGACGACTGGGTTGATCTTTACGCTGCAGAAGGAGAAGAGACTGGGACTAAAGAGGAGACGGTCACCTCAAGTGCAAAGGGTCAGTATAAGCAAACTACTATAACACTGGAAGATATCTTTTTAAAATCAACTAAGATCTAGATTTAAACCTAACATGTGGATATTAACAATGTTCCACATGGTCTGTGAACAGTGAATGGTCCAGTTTCACTAGATGATAAACACACTTTGTCATCTAATTTAACTCTTTAAATAAATGATATTTTTTTCAAAATGTCCCTCAAAATTCCAATAACAAATGTGTTACTGTTAAATGTTCGGGCTGATTTTACATCTGGGCTTAAGTTATTCATTGCTCCGTTTACAGCCGGACTGACAATACTGAAATACTGACAACAAAGAACACGTCCAACTGTTAAAACATAGACCGTTACTATACATCCAGATGAAACATCAGTCTGTCAGTTACAGAAGTGACTCTGACGTGACGCTTTGTTCACACACAAATGTGTGATCCCATTTGATGCTGGTGTGTCGTTAGCTATAGTCACATATCACTTCAAGGCTAAATTTCCAAATTGCACTTGTTTTTGTTGACTGACAACACGAGCTGTACACATCCTGCAGCAGATGAGACATGAGTCGCTCAAATCAAAGGATTTATACAAAATATACAAGATGTGTCAGTCTAATGATTCAGCTTCATCTACAATGGAAAAGAGAGCGTGCGAATAACAGCATCTACGAACAAGATCACTACGTACTAATGCTAAAAAATACTCTGTTGATTATAACAGTAATATGAGCAATGCATATGAAACTTACATATTCATTAACAAGATCTGCAGATCTGCGTCGCTACTTCTCTTTCCTTGAGCTCTGTTATTCCTCAAACTCCTTCCTCACATTGACTCCGTGTGAGCTCGGGCTCTGTCCCATTCATGTTTTCTTTTCCTTGTGTCCTCAGTCAAAGGCTTCCTCTGTCTCTTAGCTGGTTGTGCCATGGCTGACACCTCACAAATAAACACCAGATATTTATCACTAGACATTTATTCTTGCAGCTATCTTATGTTGACTCTTGCATGAACAAGCACAGAGCCCTTAGAGCTGACGGTGGGTCGGTGGCAGCCAAGTTGCATGTCTGGTTTTTCTGCCCTGTGTACCCTAAAGTGTAATATGTAACAATCAAAGGGTCTTTGAAAGACATTAATGAGGTAAAAATACTACTTACTTCTGCTTTAATATTAATAATAACATTATAATAAATTGTATTTATTAGGTGCCTTTCTGGACACTCAGTGTCACCTTGGAACAATAAACACACAAAAGCTTAAAGTTATTACAATGATATAACATAGAGTTAAAAGCATACAGTGAAAGCAGGACAGTGCAGCTATGGTCTGGTTGAGAGGTGGAGTGAACAGGCCAGTTTAATCAGTGTGTTTTCTGTTTGGATTTGAAGTGTGGGAGTGAGTCAGTGTTACGGAGGTCAGGAAGGAGGAAGGAGTGTGTTCCAGGGTGGAGGACCAGAGCAACTGAAGGCTCTGCTCCCCATGGTGCTGAAACAGCCAGGGGGAACAGAGAGCTGAAGAGAAGAGGAGGAGGAGTGGAGGCAGAAAGAGGAGGAGCAAAGGGAACAGAGAGCTGGAGAGAGGAGGGGGGAATGGCAGGTGTGGCAATGTCGAGGAGCTCCATGAGACATGGAGGTGTGAGGTTGTGGAGAGCCCTGAATGTGAGAAGCAGGATTGTGTATCGAATGAGGTGTGTGATGGAGAGCCAGTGGAGCTGTTGTAGGACGGGTGTGATGTGGTTGGTGGAGAGGGTGCGTGATGATGCGGGCAGCTGAAGTTTGTGGAGAGTTTGTGGAAATTTGCAGTAATACAGATGGGAGGTGACAAGGCTGTGAGCGAGTACGGCAGTAGACTTTGGAGTGAAGGAAGGGCCGAGCGAGTGATGTGGTTGATACAAGAGGTGAAGGAGAGCGTGTTATCGAGGATAACACCCAGACTCTTTACCTGAGGGGAGGGAGAGATGGAGGAGCTGTCAGTGGGAAAGGAGACAGGATCGATCTTCTTCAGGGTGGATTTGGTGACTACTAGGAGAAGTTCAGTTTTATTGGTGTTAATTTTGAGGAAGTTTGAGGTGAACCAGGAATTAACTTCATCAAGACAGTTGATACAGGAGGAGGGTCTGAAAATGTGAGCGATGGGGAGGAGGTAGAGAATGAACAGCTGGGGACCAAAACAGAACCTTGGGGAAGACAATAATGATTACTGTTCTGCACATTCTTGGCATTCCACTAATAAACCCAGACAAGGCACATCTGTGAAGTGAAAACCACCTCAGGAGACTTCATTACAAAGTTCATTGAGAGAAGGCCGCTGTTGATAAAGCAAAGGATGACTCGTTTGAGGTGTGAAAAGGAGTGAAAGTAAAATATAAAAACATATTTGGAGTCATTTTTATTGTAACATAATTCCATACATCCATACTAGACCTGGTGATGTTTTGAAAGTCAAATATTTAATATTTGTATATAAATACTGTATGTTGCCAAATTTGTGTGGATTGTGGAGGTAAAGTGGAGAAATAATGATATAAGATAAACATTTATTTTTGACTTACAATCACATTTTTGATGTGTGTTCCCAGGTTCCAAACTGGAGAGATTTCTGGAAGATGTCAAACTAAAGCATCACTACAAAGAGAAACTGTCCATGAGCACAATTCTGCAGATTGATACCAAGGCTATGACTGACAAACCTGTCAATTCAAAGACAGATGTGGCCTGGTATTTTCTAAAGAGACTTATGATGGCAAATGTAACAGCGAGAAAAATGGCATATGCCTCAGTGAGTGACCCGGACAGTGCTAAATCAAGTACAGAGTTAAACTTTGATGATCTGCTCGCTAGTTCAAACTCGGACACGCTGAACCCTCTTGACATAATAACAGCCTTGTTTCTGTGCTCTGATGGTTTTGTGCAGCAGGAGCTGTCACTCAAAATGTCAATGTGTCAGTTTGCTGTTCCTCTGCTGCTTCCAAACTGTGACACAAACCAGTGCACACTGATGCTGTGGGCCTTAAGAGACATCGTGAAAAAGTACAGGCCTAAATCTCTCTCTGAGTCCAAGGGCTTCAGAGAAGAACGCATCGTTCACTCTGAAATTCCAATGATCTCCTTTGTGAGACTTGGTGAGTGCTCTTTGTCCAAATCTGAGATTCTCAATAAGCTCCTGAGCAATTCTCAGCAATATCATGACACCTTTGTGCACCACAACATGCAGTGTGGTGACTGCCCAAGAACTATCTCCAATGGACTGGCTGAAATTACTTGGTACCTTCCCTGTGGAAACAAGAACATTGACATTTTTGATGAGCCAGTGGCAGTAGTTAATCTTCATGGGGATATTGCCTGTTTTGAAACACAGTACGCTTTATTGTGTCAAGTGTCTTCAGCGGTTTTTGTATTTTTTGACAATTTTAATTTAGATTACAGCCTTCTCAGAAAAACACCCCAAAAAGACAAGATTCACTTAGTGGTTGACCAGAAAAACAGACATTTTAATTTAGAAATGCTGAAAATAGTAGCCACAAAGTTGAGTTTGAATAAGAGTCGAATAATTGTAAAGACAAAAACAAAAAATGATGCAGACTTTGTCGATGACTTACGTGAGTCTCTCACCAGCGTAATTGAGAAGACCACAACTAAAACGGCAATAGAACAAATTGCTGGCATTGCACTTAATTTGGGAATAAATGTTGATGAAGACAAAGATGAATGTCAGAGAGCCAAAGAAAATGCAAATGCATTATCTGGCAACATTAATGACATAGTTAAGTTCAAAGCAAAGCAGCTCCCCCTGCAGGGACAAACCTGGAAGGATCTAACATCACTTGAAAAGGAGGAGTTTAGGCTTAGGAAAGTTGGAACTCAAAGCATTGAGCATTACAAAAGTACCCTCCGTGTGCAAAAAGAAAAACTTAGGGCAAAACAGAATTCACATGACATGAGTAATGCAATGCTCTGCTTCATTAATGCAATATCCAGCCCTGGCATAGAGAGGTCCTTCTTCTTAAAATGGCTACGGATAAATCTTGATAACCTGTCTCATGACAAGCTGTCAGACCTCAGAGAGCAATATAAAAGAAAATGCAATGATCCAGAGAACAAAGAAGAGATTAAAGAAATTGACAAGCAACTCTCCAATAGTTCACTGGGAACTGAACATTTCTTCCGTGAAATGGGCCAAATCTATGAGGCATCAGTGTCTCTTCCAGAAAATGACCCTTCACGCCAACAGTTACAGCATCTCCCCAGACTCTGTGCACAGCTGCTGCTTGATGGCTTTCCTCTGGAGCTGGTGGATGGAGATGCCTCTAACATCCCTCTCAGATGGGTGAGTGATGTTCTGGCCCAGCTCCATGACCTGGTGTCTCCAAACAACAAGATTCTGGTGGTCACAGTTCTCGGAGTTCAGAGCACAGGGAAGTCCACTCTCCTCAACACCATGTTTGGAGTGCAGTTTGCTGTGAGCAGTGGCCGATGCACTAGAGGAGCCTTTATGTTACTCATCAGAATCAGTGAAGATCTGAAAGCAAGTCTCAAGTGTGACTTCATAGTGATCATTGACACTGAGGGCCTCAAGTCTCCAGAGCTCGCTCAACTGGACGATAGCCATGAGCATGACAACGAGTTAGCAACCCTTGTGGTTGGATTGAGTGACATCACTATTATCAACATCGCTATGGAGAATTCTACAGAAATGAAAGACATCCTGCAGATAGTTGTGCATGCTTTTCTGCGAATGAAAGAAGTGGGCAAAAAACCCAAATGTCAGTTTGTTCACCAGAACGTGTCAGATGTTTCAGCTCACGACAAGAACCTGAGAGACAGAAAACTGCTCCTGCAGCAGTTAAACGAGATGACTCAGGCTGCAGCCAAAATGGAGAGAAAAGAGAAGTACAAGAGTTTTACTGATGTGATGGACTACGATCCTGACACTGGAAACTGGTACATCCCTGGACTGTGGAACGGAAACCCCCCAATGGCCCCAGTCAATGCAGGATACAGTGAAGCTGTCTATGAACTCAAGAAAAATGTCATGCACATTTTAGAGAATCGTGCAACACCTGCGAATAATATTGTGGAGTTCCGTGAGTGGATCACAAGTCTGTGGAATGCAGTGAAACATGAAAACTTCATCTTCAGTTTCAGAAACAGCCTAGTGGCTGATGCCTACATGAGACTGTGCACCGAATACAACAAATGGGAATGGGAGTTTAAGAAAGCCATGCATGTGTGGAGTGCAAATGCTGAAACAAGAATAAAAAATGCCTCTCAGGAACATGAGGATATTGAAAAACTCCTCACTGATTTAAAAAATCTAGCATGTACAGAGCTAACAATGTGGGAAACCAAACTTCTAAATAACCTGTCAGAGTACTTCAAAGAAAAAGATGGCCATGTTTATCTAGTTGAACAGTACAAACAGGAGTTTGAAAACTGCATTAAAAGTCTTGGAAATGTATTACAAAATACAGTATTAACTGAGCTTGGGGCTGCTGCAAGCGTGATACATGGACAGGCAGAGTTGGACAGAGTAAAGGAGAAACACACAAAAGAAATAGAAGACAGGGTTTGTAAACTGATTAAAAACTGCAGAAAGAGACGTGCCAAGATGACAGAGAAAGAACTAGACAGAGAATTTGATCAGATGTGGGAGAAAACACTAAATGAACTTAAATTCTGTAAACTGAAGCCTGTAGATATATTTAGCAATGTGGAATATCATCTCAGACAGAACCTGAAGGACAAAGGCTGTACATATGAAGAATTAAGCAAAAAGAGTCTAGAAAAATGTGGACTGGAACCATATGAATACACTGTTGAAGGAAAGTTCAAACAAATTAAACACCAGTTTTGTAAATTTGTCAATTATGACGATTATGTGACAAGAGCACAAAAGTTGTCAAAAAGAATCATTGCTGACTGTCAACAGCTTGTCACTGATAAAGTTGATCGAAAAAATAATTATCATGACACCCACATCCAAGAGATATTACACTACATAGATGACAGTCTGCATGAAGAGAAAATGGAGAAGGACTTTGAGATTTCTCTGAAGCAGCACATCTGTGCAAACGCAGCCAGACAGTTTCAAAAAATGAATAATGATTTTCTTAGTGAAAATGATCCTTACCGTTGTTTAAACAAAAACAAAGACAAGTTCTGTGCTGATTTCAAGGACTTGTTTAATGAACGAGACCAGTGTCAAAAAAAAGCAGAAGAATTTACTGAGCAATGTCTGAGAGGTGCTGTTGAAGACTTCATCAAACGCTCTTTGGGTCTTGATATCATTGATGAAATGCTGAAATGTCATGAGTTCAGCACACGAGTAGTTTTTCAATACACTATCCTAGAGGATCTGCTTGAAAAGGAGAGCTTTGATGACTATCTAGAATACACTAGAGCCTATGAGAACTATGTGAAAGAATGGATTCTCAATAAGATATATTCACGTTCATCAGCTGTATTTGAGTTTGAGAAACAGCACATTCAGTCTTGTGTCCTCAGCATAAATGAAGCAGTGAACAAGGCAAAGGAAGGAACAAGTGAAAATATTCAGATATTTGTTAAAGACATCTGTAAAGAGCTTAAGGACAAATTTTCCATTTCAAAGGAGGCTCTTGATACTTTCATGGTTCTCAACAATGCCGACAAGGAATCATTTGCTCGTTGGCTGATAGAAAGTGTCAACGAGATGGGACAGTCCCTTCCAAACAAATTAAAAACAGACATCAAAACAAAACTGAGAAGTCTTCATGTGAAGCCTCAGAATGTACTTTTTGACAGAGTGATTGGCTGTGGTAAACAATGCCCCTTCTGTCACTCTCCATGTGATGCTGGTGGAAGTGCCCATACTGAGCACTGGGCCTCACTGCATCGCTCTCGTGCTCTTGGTGGTCGCACATGGGAAGATTCTAAGAAACTTATCACTGATATATGCTCATCAGCAGTGGACAGTGACATACGTTTTAAAAGTGCTGCCACAAATTATGAGTGGCACCCTTATAAAACATACAGAGAAATCTATCCTGACTGGAAA
Source organism: Boleophthalmus pectinirostris (assembly GCF_026225935.1). Taxonomy (NCBI): domain Eukaryota; kingdom Metazoa; phylum Chordata; class Actinopteri; order Gobiiformes; family Gobiidae; genus Boleophthalmus; species Boleophthalmus pectinirostris. The sequence goes on from NW_026571153.1 coordinate 32,189,720, forward strand.
ATAGCTTCTGACCCCAGCCTTGAGGCATCAGACTACTGGAAGTATGTCTTGGTAAAATTCAATGACAAGTTTGCAGAAGCATACAAAGCAGAGCCTGCAGATATCCCACAAACATGGAGGTCAATTGACAAGGAGATGGCCAGAGAAAGTATCAGAAAAGCATTTGCAATACCCAAGTATGCTATAAAGTTGAAGAAAGATTTTTCTATTCTTAAGAGGTTGGCCCAACAAAGAATTTGTGTAACCAAATAGTTCTTATTGTACAGGATTCGTTGTACTTTTGTCTTTCAAGGACTTTAATGATCCATCAGTTAACAGGCTCATCACCAGGAGTTTTTGTTGTAAACACACACAGATGTAATTACTGGTGTTATCAGATTATTCTAGTTATGTGTTTTAGTTTTTTTGTTTTTTTTCTATTCATATAATTGTAGTGTCTGTTATACTGTTTAAATATCATAATTATATTTTTGTTTAAGTTTAATGATTGTTTTGCATGAATCATTTATTAATGTTGCCAAATTCTGATTTAACTGTGTAATAATGTCTGCATCTCCTGAACCAAGTATGTTTGTGTCATCAGCAAATAAAATGTATTTGAGCAGTTTAGATGTGTGATGTATTAAAACATTTTAAGTGGAGTATCGACACTTGTGGAAAGTCACTGGTGGTGGTTGAAAAAAACTCAGTTAATAGTTATTCAGTTTTAATATTCAGATTTCATATGAAACACTGATTTACAATTAGTTACTGTTTAATAGTCATTGAATAGCTTTATTGTTAAAAGAAAGCAGAACAAAATCATTTTCTTTCAGTGGTAGCACAAGATATTAGACTTGCCAACACATGGGTGCACCACTTGTACTGTTATTAGACAGATAATTTATTGATCCTGAAGGAATTAAAATTTTTGGCAGTAGCAACAATGAAACATAATAATAATAATAATAATAATAATAATAAAGCTGCCACCCTGTTACATTCAGCATTTATAGGGATGAGCTGCACAGATGTATGTACACATGTATGTACAGTTGTATGTACAGATGTACGGCACGTGGGACAAACGACTTCCAGAGTCTGACCAAGGAGAAGGACAGGGACAGTAGCCCGTCCCCCGAGGTGCTCTCTTGTGCAGTGATGTTGCTGTGTAGGTGGTGCTGTGGGTTATCCAGGATGGACAGGAGCTTGTTTAGGGCCCTTCTTCTCAGCCACAGATGTGAATGAGTCAAACTCCTCACCCACTGCAGATCCTACTTTCCTCACCTTCTTATCCAACTGCAAGGTGTCCTTCTTCTTGAGGCCTACAGTACATCACAGCATTGAAAAAGGGACTGGAAATGACTGGTAGAACATGAGCAGGAGCTTGTGGCAGATGTTTAAGGTCTTTAGCCTTCTGAGAAAGTAGAGCCTGCTCTGTCCCTTTCTGTAGAGCAGGTCTGTATTCTCAGCCCAGTCTGTGGTCCAGCTGTAGACCGAAGTTGTGGCTTTAAGAAACACCTTCTGTTTGATGCAAGAACAAGGGGCAGAATGGGGTGTCTCTGAGTATGTGTAATCCTTCAGTCGTCCAGGTAAAAATTTAATAAAAAAATAAAAAATAAAATAAATAAATAAATAAAAATCTGAGTAAGTAAAAACATTGTGCTTTCCAGGTGGCTTTTGCAGTTCTGGTCAAGTGTTGGTGTCTAATTGTTTACACTTTCTGTTGTTAGCAGTCTATTGAACTGCACAAGTGTGAACTGTCCCTGAAGTGAAGATTTGTGGATGTGTTTTACACAGAGTAATCTAACTTTTGTTTTAACCCCAGTTTAACATAGAATAATACTTATTAAGTGTCAGGTAACAACTTCAATGATAATAAAATGCCACAACATAGTTCACCATCCTATGTTATGCGCATCCATCCTTGGCAATCACTTGTACCCGATACAGCAAGTAACTGGGTCAGTACGTGGGCAAGACTGTGTTTATGTTTTGCTGATCCATCTGTCAGCCATCTATTAGACAACCAGGTCATCCTTAAGGCTCACAACATTTCCAGTCACAGTGTATTCAATACACAGAGAAGTACATTGAGAATCATTGTTCTAAACTGTAACAATCACAAGGTTTGATTAACTGATAAATATAGCTAAAATAAACCTTTTAGAGAGAGACAATGAAAAATACTTTATAATTTGTCAGACACACTGAAAACTGGTGGAATGTTTAATCAGTAACCACTCAATGAACAAAAAGTCTTTTTGTTTGTTTAATCGTTGCATCATTTCCTCTTTTTGGATGAATTAGATGCACATTTATTTGATCATATTATTTTTGCAATCCTTTTAAACCATCTTTAGCACCAATTATCTGCATCAGTATTGGTCCTATCATTACAAAATAACTACTGAGCTCTCTGTCTGAATATGTGAGCTACATGTCTCTCTGTGTGGAGTCCTTTAGCTGCAGCTGCTCAAAGATACAACTTTCCAGAGCTTAAGACTCTTTAATGCCCATGTCAATTGTACAAATGAAGGATACAATCTTACAAGATCATTTTTTCCATGTCTGCACAATTTGATCTCCTCCCATCCCTAATGTCCTGAGTACAGAAAACTACAGTGTCCAATCAGTTTTGGTGATGTTTTAGGGGTTACACATTCAGAGCTCGGTCATTTGTTTGGCCTGCAGACAGCGGGCAGAGGGCCTATAAATACAAACAACACATTGGATATTGATCCTTGAGGCTCATGTCCATCACACAGTAGCTGCTCTTGTGTAGTACACATAACACACATTCAAGGAATACATGTTTTCAGAGAAGGACCAAGAGCTAAAGGAATTTTTGAAGACATGGACACAATTCAGGATCTGCAATTCATTTCTGTGGTGTAGACTCGGTTGGATTACACAGGCCAGCAGTGGGGCGAGCAGATCAGATAACTCAATGAGAACAAGTAAAGCGGGTGGGTCAGGTCCCATCATAGCCTCGACTAACACATGTTCTGTAGCTCTAATTAACGAATGAGGGCACAGCCCTTTTGCATTTGCATGTCTTACCGGCACAAAACTTCAGCCCTTGTGCAATTAACACTAATTGGAAATAGTGAGAGACGAGAAATAGGTGCATGGTGTCCTGTGCACATGGAGCTGACGTGTTATGAAAACAGTTTTACAGATATTGCATTGGAACTATACAAATGATGCTCAAGCATGACTGAGACAGGTCACGAACCATGCACGAATGCAGTGCAGAAATAAAGCTTCTCACCTGTATGGAGACATCCAGGGTACATGCACACTGTGTCAGGTAAGCTCCTCACTCCATAATCCAGATGCTTTAGTCTCAAAATCCACTAAAAGCTTTTATGTGCACAGGGTCTATATTGTGTGAATGCGCTGGCCATTTCAAACAGGTCCTAAACAGTGCACTTGAGTTCAAATAATAGAAAGAAGTGCAATTTTAGTGCATTAAGCAAACAAAACTGTGCATTCACACAATTTGCACCAAGGCAGCTGGCAGTGTTTGTGTAATGCAACACAATTGTTTTAATATGAGCGGGCCGCAGGCTACAAATCAAAACAAAAGTGTAACTGAACCAAGGAGTGGAGCAATAGCTAGCTGCTGTTTGATAACTGTGTTTATATATATATATATATATATATATATATATATATATATATATATATAAAGTGAGTGTGGGAACCACTGTCCAGGATGAAACATCCAAGCTCCTTGAGTACATCAAGGACAAGGCCCCGGCAGATGAGGTGCTCAGAGAATGTCTCAGACAGTGGGGTCCAGAGGAAGAGGTGCTGGAGGGACCATCATGGCAGGACAAACCCCTACATGGGGCGGACCACCGGAACAGAACTGAAGTGGCTGATATCAAGAAATCCTACCAATGGCTTGAGAGGGCTGGTCTGAAGGACACACAGAGGCACTGATCCTGGCTGCTCAGGAGCAGGACCTGGGCACTCGAGCAATAGAGGCCCAGATCTACCACACCAGACAAGACCCACGGTGTAGACTGTGCAAAGAGGCTCCTGAGACAGTCCAGCACAGAACTGCAGGTGTAAGATGCTGGCAGGGAAAGCATACATGGAGCGACATAACCAAGTGGTGGGCCTAGTGTACAGAAACATCTGTGCAGAGTACAGGCTGGAAACCCCAGGATCAAGGTGGGAAACACCTCCAAAGGTTGTGGAGAATGACCGAGCCAAGATCCTGTGGGACTTCCAGATACAGACTGACAGGATGGTGATGGACCAACCAGACATAGTGGTGGTGGATAAGAAAAAGAGCAGAGTTGTGGTGGAACATCAGAATACCAAGCGATGGTAATATTGGGAAAAAGGAACACGAGAAACTAGAGAAATACCAGGGGCTCAAGGAGGAGCTGGAGAGAGCCTGGAAAGTAAAGGCATCAGTGGTGCCTGTGGTGATCGGACACTCGGGGCTGTAACCTCCAAACTGGAAGAGGCTACAACAGATACAGGGAAAAACAACGAACATCTCAGTCCAGAAAAGTGCAGTACTGGAAACAGCAGGCCTCTGGTAGACGACCCGAGCTGAATGAGGGTGAGAGACCAACCACCGTGGAAGGTGAGAAACACATATATATATATATATATATATATATATATATATATATATATATATATATATATATATATATATATATATATATATATATATATTCTATGCTCTGTTGCTTGTGAGGAATTGTGTAAAAATAACTAGTAGAATGCTTTGCATTATAAAAAATCTTCCATGCTCACATTAGGTTATAACAAAGACAAACACTCAAATCCCTCAGTGGTATGATTGTTTTTCTATATAGGCTAATATAATAATAATAATAATCAGATGGGCTTCGCAGAACTGGGCTTGATGTGGCTCTTCATAAAAGCCTTTGGGCCTATTTACATGAGCGGAAGTGCCTGAACGACATAAATCTGATTTTTTCCAGTGTGACCCAGGCCACTTGGATATGTGCTCCTAAAACCAATCCATATTCGATATTGACATGCGACTTCAATCTGAACGACCAGGAGGTCACGTCGTTGTGGCTTCTGATACACATGCGGGACACTTTTGGGGCGTTTAAAGTTCACACTAGAGATTACATACAAGACACATTTAACTGGAGATGGGAAGGACCTCAGAAAAAAAAATAAAAAATCACAAAAAAAATCCGAATGGAGCATTGAGCCCTGCAGTCTAAAAGTAGCCTTACATTCTGTGACTCATATTATGATATTTCTGTCTCATTACAATTTATGTTTGTATCTGCACCAAGATGTGGGCTCAACTATTCTAAACTTGTTACTTTTTGAAGAACCATCACATGAATACAACAAACAATCGTTCTATCAAAGCTTAAGAGTCAATAAATAGGTTAAAAATGTCCACTTTAATTAAAAGTGTGCTGCACAAACACAAACACTTCATGAGTGCTTATTTAACAATGTAATAGCAAAATACATTTTAACATATCCTTAAACATATTTATTGTTAGAATTATCTGGTCAGTTTCAGTAAGTGCTTTTCCATTGAAACTGGCACTCACCTCACTGTCCAGTCCTCCCCTCATTATTTCTGTCATGATGACCTGTGTACAGACCTTTGGACCATCTGTAGAAAACTCAGTGTGGGACTGTCCCATGCTCTCTCTCTCTCTCACTCACTCTCTTCTATCTGATCTACTCTCTTCTTTACTTCTCTTACAAGAGAATAAATCACGCAAAGACAGTTGTTTGACTCAAGGCCTCTATTTCATTTTCTCTATTTCTCACAACAACAGGCCCACAGCATTTGGCACAAATTATTCTCCGTACATTTCTTTGCTGGTAAAGGCTTTCTGTACCAACGCCATGATGGCAACATCAGACAACAGCTGACTGGTAAAGGATCTTATAGTCTTACATTTTTACTGCTTTTTGCCAATGATCCTTCTTGCGCAGTATATCTCTATCCTCCTCTGTGACAATTTTCCATAAATAAAGAACAGCTTCAACAACAACAACAACTTCAATCAATTCCTCAGTGTTCGTCCACATTAATCTAATGGAAAATGGCTCCAGAGACGAAATGATCTGGTGCAGCCAGCTCCCAAGAATTCATCTGAGTACAGATCTGATCTGTGTGGTTGCCTGTGTGCTCTGTGTGGACACCTGAAAACGTTGATACGCTGATGTAGGAGCTCTAGTTGTCATCCTTATTGGACCACGTCACTGTGACTTGAGGCGTGTAGCAGCTGATAATGTAATAACGTAATAACTGCCTAAAACGTAATAATTTTAATGTAATAAATCCAATGACGTAATAACTGCTTATAACATAATAATTTTAATGTAATAAAGCCAATACTGTAATAACTTGCCAAGAATGTAATAAAAAGTCTGAACCAATAACGTAATAACCTGACGCCAATAATGTAATAACTTATTACATCGAAACATAGAATTTTGTCCAAAATTATAATTGTCTAAATCTAATTTTGGCTATGCTTGCCACTACTACCACTTTTGTGTCTCATAGTATGATACAAACAATTTAAGGCTATCAGATGAAAGAAGTTTCTTTTATTTTTGTTTATTTATTCTGGTGGAGAAGACATTGTGCCAGATTTTGTTTTGTGTGGATAGGCCTAGTACTTAGACTGCATGGTTAATATCTCTGTAACATTTAAACAACAAATTCTACCATAGAATTCTGACCCTTTCTCCAGCTCAATATTAAACTATAGGAATTCTAGAATGTTGTGATGTCATGTGAACACAGCCTACTTAAATCTACAGTAAGACGGAATTGTGTGATGTCATCAGAATTTTAGCTCCTGGAATGTCACATGATTGTACCTTTATGATGTCATCAAGTTAGGTTTTCTCAAAGCTTTGAAGTCACGAAGATTGTCTTTGAAGTTCCTCAACCAAGTTTATGAGGGTAACCCATGACAGAGTGGAACGAGGATCGAGCAAAAGTATTTACATATCTTTGGCACGTTAATTTAATATCACAGTTTAAAATACTTTAAAGTATTTACTCTCTCTATAGATCTATTTCTATATCTATATCTATATCTTAAATATATATCATGGCAAGTCAAAGTAGTAGTACTGGTGTTTTCACATGTTCATGTTCGGACTCGACTGGCAGTTCATGTAACCTCGACTGCCCGTGTGTGAACGCTACTACAAAAAAGCTTTCAGATGACAATGAACGCTTGACATTGGAGAATGCCTCTTTGAAAAATGAACTGTTGACGGTAGTGTTAGGTCATATGAGTGATGTTGAAAGGTTTAAAAAATATTAGCTTTTCTCTCAGTCAAAGTTACATTTCTCAGATTAATGTGCTGAAATTTCAAAATGCATCACTAGCACAGCGTTGCAGGCAAAACCGCACTGACATTCAGAGAAAACCAGCCGAGAGCAGTCAAGTCACTAAGGCCGAGGTGATGCAGGAAGAGGAACACGACTGTAGAGAGAACCAGAGCCAACGACATCAGAATCTGCTGACAATTTACAGCAACAATCAATACAAGCTGATGACCAAATGAATCAATTTATTGAGCAATTAGAGGAAAACAGACGACTGAGAGTGCTTGAGAGTGCTGCCCTAGCCTCTACGAACGAACAGAATGTGTTCCTGCGCCAAAGCCTGGATCATTTTAACCAGGCCCTAGCAATCAAACAGGCAGAGATTGACCGGAAAGAGATAGAGTTGTCTGATTTAAACAAAAACCTCAAAAGAGAAGTCGGAAAAATGGAAACTGAGATTACTGAGTTAACAACAAAGCTAAAACTAATGGAGGCAAACTTAGAAAGTCGAGAAGAACAAAACAAAGAGCTGCAGTCGAGAATCCATGATCTGAAACAAAAAGTGCTTAGTCTTGAAGATGTGAACACTGAACTTCAGGACAAAGAAAAGTTTCTGTTGGTTTCTATTTCTGAAAAAGAGGCACTCATTGACCAACAGCAAGCTAAACTAGCACACCTGGAGCAGAATATTGAGAAGCTTTCTGGACAACAGGAGGACAGCTCAAAGACAATCGAGGAACTTCAGCGTCAACTACACCTGAGCTTAGTGGAGTCTTTTGAACAGAAAGAGACCATTTTTGAATTGGAGGCACAAATTGAAAAGCGTAATTGGACCAACAACCAACTGGTAACTGAGCTTCTGTCAAAACAAACTGAAGTTCAGCAAATGCATGAAATTAATGAGCAATTAGAAGAGGACAAACGAGTTTCCTTTGAGCGTGCTGCCCAACAAGAGGCTTTTATATCTGAGCTAAAATCAGTGAATGCTCAAGTGGAAGAACAGAATGTGGTTTTTGCCTCTGAAAACGAGACATTTAAGAATGAGAATTTCTATCTGAAGAGTTTACTCAGAGATTCCGAGACTGAACGCAGAGAATTAACCATGAAAGTTGAAAATTTGAGGAATAGTCTCTTTGATTCTGATTCAAGGCAAACCTCTCTGAGTGAACAGAATGCACTACTGTACCAAAACGTTGATTATTTTAAACAGCTCCTAGCAAAGAAACATGTAGAGATGGACCAAAAAGAGATACAGCTGTCAACGACCATAGAGAAACTGCAGTCAGAACTAGCTAACTTGAAAGCAGAAGTTGTATCATCTCGAGTAAAGCTACAACGAATGGAGGCAACTTTAGAAACACAAGAAGCACAAAACAACGAGCTGCAGGCAAGAAACCATGTCCTGAATGAAGAAGTGCTTAGTCTTAAGGCTAGGAACACTGAACTTCAGGAGAAAGAAAAGTCTCTGTTAGAGCAGAGCAGAAAGGATCATGATGACCTAACTTCTAAACTGAAGGCAGTCCAGCAGGAAGCAGCAAAGAATGAGCAACGAATGGAGGCAAACTTAGAAAATCGAGAAGAACAAAACAAAGAGCTGCAGTCGAGAATCCATGATCTGAAACAAAAAGTGCTTAGTCTTGAAGATGTGAACACTGAACTTCAGGACAAAGAAAAGTTTCTGTTGGTTTCTATTTCTGAAAAAGAGGCACTCATTGACCAACAACAAGCTAAAGTAGCACACCTGGAGCAGAATATTGAGAAGCTTTCTGGACAACAGGAGGACAGCTCAAAGACAATCGAGGAACTTCAGCGTCAACTACACCTGAGCTCAGTGGAGTCTTTCAAGCAGAATGAGACCATTCTTGAATTGGAGGCACAAATTGAAGAGCATAATTGGACCAACAACCAAGTGGTAACTGAGCTTCAGTCAAAACAAACTGAAGTTCAGCAAATGCATGAAATTAATGAGCAATTAGAAGAGAACAAACGAGTTTCCCTTGAGCGTGCTGCCCAACAAGAGGCTTTTATATCTGAGCTAAAATCAGTGAATGCCCAAGTGGAAACTGAGATTACCACGTTGAGAGCAAAGCTAGAACTAATGGAGGGAACACTGGAAAGTCGAGAAGCAGAAAACAACGAGCTGCAGGCAATGAACCAGGTCCTGAATGAAGAAGTGCTTAGTCTTAAGGCTAGGAACACTGAACTTCAGGAGAAAGAAAAGTCTCTGTTAGAGCAGAGCAGAAAGGATCATGATGACCTAACTTCTAAACTGAAGGCAGTCCAGCAGGAAGCAGCAAAGAATGAGCAACGAATGGAGGCAAACTTAGAAACTCGAGAAGAACAAAACATAGAGCTGCAGTCGAGAATCCATGATCTGAAACAAAAAGTGCTTAGTCTTGAAGATGTGAACACTGAACTTCAGGACAAAGAAAAGTTTCTGTTGGTTTCTATTTCTGAAAAAGAGGCACTCATTGACCAACAGCAAGCTAAAGTAGCACACCTGGAGCAGAATATTGAGAAGCTTTCTGGACAACAGGAGGACAGCTCAAAGACAATCGAGGAACTTCAGCATCAACTAGACCTGAGCTCAGTGGAGTCTTTCGAACAGAAAAAGACCATTCTTGAATTGGAGGCACAAATTGAAAAGCGTAATTGGACCACCAATCAAGTGGTAACTGAGCTTCAGTCAAAACAAACTGAAGTTCAGCAAATGCATGAAATTAATGACCAATTAGAAGAGGACAAACGAGTTTCCCTTGAGCGTGCTGCCCAACAAGAGGCTTTTATATCTGAGCTAAAATCAGTGAATGCCCAAGTGGAAACTGAGATTACCACGTTGAGAGCAAAGCTAGAACTAATGGGAGGAACACTGGAAAGTCGAGAAGCAGAAAACAACGAGCTGCAGGCAATGAACCAGGTCCTGAATGAAGAAGTGCTTAGTCTTAAGGCTAGGAACACTGAACTTCAGGAGAAAGAAAAGTCTCTGTTAGAGCAGAGCAGAAAGGATCATGATGACCTAACTTCTAAATTGAAGGCAGTCCAGCAGGAAGCAGCAAAGATGCAAAGTATTGTCAGGGAAAAAGAGGCACTCATTAATCTACAGCAAGCTAAATTAGCAGAGCTAGAGCAGAATATTGAGATGCTTTCATCGGCAGCTGCTTTTTCTAACACGGAAAATAACAGCAAACTGGTGCAGACTGACAATTGGGAGCCTCCAAGCCAACAAGAACATCCTGTCTCTTCATCATCAGGCACATTCTGTAGCGTCAAGAAATTAATGTATGTTTGTGCTATGACTTTGTCTTCCACCGCCGGATTCTTTGCAGGCACTCTAGCAGCAGGAACATGTAACTCTAATGGTTACAATGCTCTTAGTGACTTGATAGGTCTCAGAAATGACCTTTCGATTTACTAATTCTGTAAAACACCAGGACTAAAGCAGGCCTTTATGGTTACCTTTCCACCTTCAAGCTGCTCTTTAACCTAAATTACTTCATCTTAACTGGGCCATGGACTTGGGAGACGTGAATGTATGGCCTGACATGGAGAAGCTAACAAAAGGGAAGGATTAGCCATTACCTTTACTAACTAATGCAAGCTTTCACTACCCTAATTTAATCACCTCTACATCATGAATGATTTAAAGGCCATCCCCATTCAGTACAGTGTTGATAGATTGTATCAGTGCAGTACTGTAGGACAATGGATTTCAAACTTGAGTTTGAGTTGTCCAGGTCTTTTTCTTTTGTCTTTTGTTATGTCATGTTTGTATGATATGTTAATGCTACTGATGCTCGGTCCATCACATATTAAAATTTTCAAAATAAAATAAAAACCTGAAAAACAAATGTAATGTGTAATGTGTAATGGTACACATCCATCCATCCATTTTCTTCCGCTTATGATCTGGTGCCGCCAGCTCCCAAGAATTCATCTGAGTACAGATCTGATCTGTGTGGTTGCCTGTGTGCTCTGTGTGGACACCTGAAAACGTTGATACGCTGATGTAGGAGCTCTAGTTGTCATCCTTATTGGACCACGTCACTGTGACTTGAGGCGTGTAGCAGCTGATAATGTAATAACGTAATAACTGCCTAAAACGTAATAATTTTAATGTAATAAATCCAATGACGTAATAACTGCTTATAACATAATAATTTTAATGTAATAAAGCCAATACTGTAATAACTTGCCAAGAATGTAATAAAAAGTCTGAACCAATAACGTAATAACCTGACGCCAATAATGTAATAACTTATTACATCGAAACATAGAATTTTGTCCAAAATTATAATTGTCTAAATCTAATTTTGGCTATGCTTGCCACTACTACCACTTTTGTGTCTCATAGTATGATACAAACAATTTAAGGCTATCAGATGAAAGAAGTTTCTTTTATTTTTGTTTATTTATTCTGGTGGAGAAGACATTGTGCCAGATTTTGTTTTGTGTGGATAGGCCTAGTACTTAGACTGCATGGTTAATATCTCTGTAACATTTAAACAACAAATTCTACCATAGAATTCTGACCCTTTCTCCAGCTCAATATTAAACTATAGGAATTCTAGAATGTTGTGATGTCATGTGAACACAGCCTACTTAAATCTACAGTAAGACGGAATTGTGTGATGTCATCAGAATTTTAGCTCCTGGAATGTCACATGATTGTACCTTTATGATGTCATCAAGTTAGGTTTTCTCAAAGCTTTGAAGTCACGAAGATTGTCTTTGAAGTTCCTCAACCAAGTTTATGAGGGTAACCCATGACAGAGTGGAACGAGGATCGAGCAAAAGTATTTACATATCTTTGGCACGTTAATTTAATATCACAGTTTAAAATAGTTTAAAGTATTTACTCTCTCTATAGATCTATTTCTATATCTATATCTTAAATATATATCATGGCAAGTCAAAGTAGTAGTACTGGTGTTTTCACATGTTCATGTTCGGACTCGACTGGCAGTTCATGTAACCTCGACTGCCCGTGTGTGAACGCTACTACAAAAAAACTTTCAGATGACAATGAAGGCAGGGACTCCCTGACTTCCTTCACCCCATACACGGGGTGGGTCCTCCCCGGGGGCCTCCTCCCGGTGGGACATGCCTGGAACACCTCCCGAGGGAGGCGCCCAGGAGGCATACAGAACAGATGCTCGAGCCACCTCAACTGGCTCCTCTCGACATGGAGGAGCAGCGGCTCTTCTCCGAGCTCCTCCCGTGTGAGTGAGCTCCTCACCCTATCCGCGATCTTGTCCTTTCGGTCATTACCCACAGCTTATGACCATAGGTGAGAGTAGGAACGAAGATTGACCGGTAAATCGAGAGCTTTGCCTTTCGACTCAGCTCCCTCTTCACCGCAACGGTCTGATACAGCGACCGCATTACTGACGACGCTGCACCGATCCGCCTGTCAATCTCACGCTCCATCCTCCCCTCACTCGTGAACAAGACCCCGAGATACTTGAACTTCTCCACTGGAGGCAGGGACTCTCCACCCACCCGAAGAGGGCAAGCCACTTTTTTCCGATCGAGAACTATGGCCTTGGACTTGGAAGAGCTGATTCTCATCCCAGCCACTTCACACTCAGCTGCAAACCACCCCAGAGATGAGATCCTGTGGTCCCCAAGCCAGACCCCCTCCGGCCCCTGACTGCACCTAGAAATTCTGTCCATAAACACAATGAACAGAACTGGTGACAAAGAGTAGCCCTGGCGGAGTCCAACATGCACTGGGAACAGGTCTGACTTACTGCCGGTAATGCGAACACAGCTCCTGCTCCGGTCATATGGGGAACCATACCGGGAAGGCTGAGGAGTGTGATTCCCCTATAGTTGGAACACACCCTCCAGTCCCCCTTCTAATACAGAGGGACCACCACCCCGCTTTGCCAGTCCAGAGGTACTGTCCCCGACCGCCACGCAATGTTGAAGAGGCCAAGACAGCCCCACAACATCCAGAGACTTAAGGTACTCGGGACGGATCTCATCCACCCCCGGAGCCTTGCCAACCACCTCAGTGACTTCAGCCAGGGTGATGGATGAGTCTGCCTCCGAGTCCCCAGTCTCGACTTCCTCCTTGGAAGACGTGACGGTGGGATTGAGGAGATCCTCAAAGTATTCCTTCCACCGCCGGACAACGTCCCCAGTCGAGGTCAACAGCTCTCCCCCCGCACTGTAACAGTGTTGCAGTGTTGGTGAAGAACTTCTTCCCCCTCCTGAGGCCCCGGACAGTTTGCCAGAATTTCCTTGGGGCCGTCCGATAGTCCTCCTCCATGGCCTCCCTGAACTCCTACCAGCTCTGAGTTTTTATCCCTGTGACCGCACGGGCTGCAGCGCACTTGGTCCGCCGGTATCTATCAGCTGCCTCAGGAGTCCCACGAGCCAACAAGGCCTGATAGGACTCCATCAGCTTGACGGCATCCCTTTCTTCCGGTGTCCACCACTGGGTTTGGGGATTGCTGCCGCGACAGGCACCACAGACCTTACGCCCACAGCTGCGAGCAGCCGCATTGACAATAGAGGCCGAGAATGAAGCTCACTCGGACTCCATATCTCCAGCCTCCCCCGGAATCTGGGAGAAGTCGTCCCGGAGGTGCGCGTTGAAAGTCGGGTCCGCCAGCGGACCCAACTCACAACCAGGTGGTGATCAGTGGACAGTTCAGCCCCTCTCTTTACCCGAGTGTCCAAGACACGCGGCCGGAGGTCAGATGACACGACTACAAATTCGATCATCGACCTCCGGCCTAGGGTGTCCTGGTGCCACGTGCTGGACAAACTATGACTAGCACAGAAGTCCAGTAACAGAACACCGCTTGGGTTCAGATCAGGGAAGCCGTTCCACCCAATCACCCCTCTCCAAGTGTCATTGTCGTTGACCACATGGGCGTTGAAGTCCCCCAGTAGAACAACGGAGTCCTCGGCCGGTGCACTGTCTAGTGCCCCTCCCAGGGACTTCAAGAAGGCCAGGTACTCTGCACTGCTGTTCGGCCCGTAGGCCGACACCACAGTGAGAGACCTGTCCCCGACCCGAAAGCGCAGGGACGCGACCCTCTCGTTCACCGGGGTGAACTCCAACACACAGCGGCTGAGCTGTGGGGCAATGAGCAGGCTCACACCAGCCCGCCGCTGCTCCCTGCGGCCAACGGCAGAGAAATGGATAGTCCAGCCCCTCTCAAGGAGTTTTGTTCCAGAGCCCAAACTGTGCGTGGAGGTGAGGCCGACTATATCTAGTCGGTAACGCTCAACCTCCCACACAAGCTGGGTCTTTCCTGCCCAGCGAGGTGACATTCCATGTCCCCAGAGCTAGTCTCCATGTCCGGAGATCCGGTCGCGAAGGCCCCCGTCGTCGACTGCTGCCCAGATCTTTTTGCACCGGCCCCATATAGATCCTCTCACAGGTGGTGGGCCCACGTGAGGATGGCCCCATGTCGCTCCTTCGGGCTGAGAGCAGCCGGGCCCCGTGTGGGAAGGCCCGGCCACCAGGCTCTCACTGGTGAGCACCCACCCCAGGCCTGGCTCCAGGGTGGGGCCCCGGTAGCGCCAATCCGGGCGACGTTGTTGACCTCTGAATGTGACTCGTCATTGGTGGAGCAGATTAGGTCTCCAAACCACAAGAATTGTTCAGTTAGCGGTACAAGCACCAAATTTCTCATATATTTAGCTAACATCATACTCTTTCAGAAAAACCCGTTAGCCACCTGAAATATTCAACATGGCAGCCATTTTTCAAGATGGCCGACCAAACAACTGATTTCACATCAGTATGAGCTAAAAGACAATAAGTCATCGTGTTCTTAATCAAAATGAATGGAATAAATCACAAATTTGCAAATATATACATATACAGTAAGGTATTCAACAAATTTTACACCAAAATATATTTAATTTTGCACAAAATTCAAAACATTTTCTCGCAATTTGAAACCAAAAGTATCCCAATAACCATTTGGGAAGTAGAAATAAAAACACAAGCAAAATTAAAATAAAATGCAACATATTGACATAGGTTAATTTCAGAAATAGAGCCATTAAAATAGAACCATTCATAGTGCTGTATGTGCTCAAGAACTATCGAAAAAAGTTTGCCATTAAGATTTTTGGCACATTCATTCAGCCGATCATTTAACTGTATTGTTGATGTTTGTCTTAGTTCAGAAGCTGGTTCTATTTTATCACATTCAAAAAAACAAAACAAAACAAAACATTGCTGGAGCTTCTGCACAGTTCTTCTAAATTTTGAATGTCCTTCATCTGAGTTCACTGTATCACAAGCTGCTCTTTTGTTTGCCCGATCAAGTTTACTGCTACTGAGCAATAATCTGCAGCTTTGGTGATTTAATTTTTTATTAGTTTCTTCAATGCCACTACCATCATTCAGTCTGGTATATCCTATCAATTCAGGTACGGCTATCGAACTTTAATACTACAACTTATATTAGTACAATTAATACTAAAACTACTAGCTGCAGGGCTAATTAAATAGCATTTGGGACACTACATCATGCTACATTAACTACATTAAATAGTAGAATGTTAGTAACACTACAGAGTCAACGCTCAACCCCATGCTGAGTTTCACGGTATGTCCTGGTTGTGCTATGACCCCACCCATTTCTAGAATAAACACACATATATATTCTAACAACAACATATTTTAGCACATTGGTAAGTAAGTAACTAAGTCTTTATTTCTATAGAGCTTTTCACAGACATTTTTGTCACAAAGACACTTTACAGAACATTATTCAGCATTATTCCTTCACTCTAAACCTGGTGATGGTAAGCTACTGTTGTAGCCAAAGCTGCCCTGGGGCAGACTGACAGAAGTGCGGCTGCCATGCCAATTGGCGCCATCGGCCCCTCCGACCACCACCATCACTCACACACACCATTTTCATAATAATGAAAGTGGTGTGTGAGTGATGGCTACAACAGTAGCTTACCATCACCAGGTATAGAGTGAATGAATAATGCTGAATAATGCGAGGTGGGTGAAGTGTTTTGCCTAAGGTTTATTGATTGATTGTTTTTAACTGACCTTGACTATCAACTGTTCCTGGAGACCTGTAGCATGTTTTGGGTTGATGGGGGAAACCGGAGCGCCCGGAGGAAACCCATCCAGACACGGGGAGAAACATGCAAACTCCATACAGAAAGTCCCGGGCGACCCGGGGACTGAACTCAGGTTTGATGTAGGTTTCAATAAGATTTGTCCATGAGATTTCTTTCTACTGTGAGTTATTATTTCATGACATTTATTTGTAGATATTATAAATATAATGAAAGGTGATAAATTACCATCAAAAATTATTTGATGAATAATTTCATTCTAAATAGAAATAATAAATTAAATAACAAACATATGCTTCGATATTTATACATATATAGTTATATATAGTTATTATACATATATACTATGGTGGCCATCTTGAAAAATGGCCGCCATCTTGGATATTTTTGGTGGCTAACGGGCTTTTCATAAAGACCATGTTGTTATCTATCTCCACTCCAAATTTTATGCTTGTACCACTACAACATACTACAACGATTATTTCAACTAGTGCTGTCATGCGATTAAAAAAATTGAGAGATAAATTAATTATGATCTGTAATTAATTAATCTAATCTCTTTTCAATCTCACCTAAAAATTGCTGAGAAAAGCCTTCAGTTTGAGGTATTTTCATTTAAATTCATTATTGCATTATTGTGGCAGATCAAAAGACTGATATTTAACAAAAAAAAGTGATTTTATAAAATCATTTATTGTTTAACAAACTTTAACAGATGCAGTCACTTACATTCCACAGTATCATCATTATTATTACTATTACTAATCTGCAGTGTTGGGAAGGTTACTTTTAAAATGTATTCCCCTACAGATTACAGATTACACACCCCAAAATGTAGTTTATAACGTAATCCATTAAATTACTTAAAGTGAGTAACGTAATTTGAATACTATGGATTACTTGATATTGTCATGTTTTTTAAAACTACATGAATGTAACAACCACATCCTGCAAATTCTTGTTTGTTCCCTTCAAATTGGCTGTTGAGCCCAAGTCTCCATGAATAAGAAACTGTTTGCTGTAAAGTATCAAAGACGAGGAAATCTGAACATAATAACTTTTGTCGACTTAAAGACAATAAAAAGCTCAGTCTTTACTTAAACATATTAAAAATATTATTGATAGAGAAATGCTTTATATATGAGATCACTGGTTTTAGTCCTGGTCTAGACCTGCTTTAGTCCTACTTTAGTCCTTGTTTAGTCCTGGTTTTAGTCCTGGTGTTAGTTCTGGTGTTAGTTCTGGTTTAGTTCTGGTTTAGTTCTGGTTTAGTCCTGGTTTAGTTCTGGTTTAGTTCTGGTTTAGTCCTGGTTTAGTTCTGGTTTAGTTCTGGTGTTAGTTCTGATTTAGTTCTGGTTTTAGTTCTGGTTTAGTCCTGGTTTAGTCCTGGTTTAGTGTCTGCGGTGTCCGCGCAGTAGCTACGGAAGGAGACGTGGTCCGCGTGTCCTCAGGTTGATGACGATGATGAAGGTGTTTGTGTTTGTGTGTGTTTGTGTGTGTGTGTGTGTGTCTGTGTGCGCGTCCCCTCATGTGGCAGGTCACTATAGGACAGTAGTGCAGATTTCATGAGCCTATGCAGGTTGTTTTCACCAGTGCCAGTAGCCAGTAGGAGATAACATGACATTTACATCGCTCTTACTGCGCGCGTTCTGTTTGGGTTTCTGGCAATGAGTGGAATTACCGAAATAAAAAAATAAATAAATGTGTTGGGTTTTTTTTGTGTTGTTGTTCCAACAACTCATAAAAACAGATTTTATAATAAAGCAACTCGCATAGAGAAACAGTAAAGTTAGAGATTAAAAATGAGATTAACGCGATTAAAAAACATAATGCACTAAATATGACTGTAATTAAATCGCAATTAATGCAATAATTTGACACCCCTAATTTCAACTACCAGCTCCACTAATATGAGGTTACACAAATATTTGTAACTTTTTATGTAACAGTTTTAACACTTTAGCCACTGGGTTGATAATCTTAGTTTAGAAAGAGCAATTGTGTAGTCCTCTGTTAGACATATTTGGTGGTACTATTTGGTGGAGTGATAAGTTAGAAACACCACTGTGGTCAAGAGGTCAAGGCAGCGGCTGTGCCACTGCAGAAGAACTTCTACACTATTGTATGTAGAGTATGTATGTACTGTACAGTATGTATTGTTTTCTTGTTACATTTTTACCACTTGAATGAATATACTGAATATTGTGCATTGCTTATCAATTTTATTATTGTTGATGATGTAAATAAATATAAATAATCCCTTGTTTATGTTTTCAGTTCAGTTTGAGTTCAGTTCAGTTTTCAGAGAACAGTCTCTTGTACCTTTCCTTCCTCTTCTCAGCCTCTCGCTCTTCTCTTTCCCTCTGTCTCCTTAAATCTTCCCTGTACAATCTTATCAGTTCATTTTCCGTCTTTCTTTTCTTCCCTGGCCCTCTTCCCCTTCACTGCTGCTGCTGTTGCTGCTCTTCCTCCTCCTCACTTCCTCCTGCTCCTCCTCCCTGGCAGAACTTGTCTTCAGGGATTGGGGCGATGAGGACAGGGGGGTTGGTAGACAGCCTCGGCAAGGGTTTATTTTTACAAATAAAGATTGCTTAATACAGATAATGTACATACTTCATACTTTTTCTTAAGATTGTCCCTTTTTTTTTTTGCCTGGAAAGGTGTGACCTCATCCTGCAGGCCTAACTTTTCCAATATTGTTCTGAGTCATACAGAACAGAAACATTCACGTTTACACAGTAATAAAAACAGTACCTTTATAACTGTGTTATATATAATATGAAATCTATTACAGATCTCCTACTGTCACTGCAAACATTTGTATTTAATAAGTCCAGCTGATTTGTCAACATATTGACAAATAGATAGGTTTAGTTCTCCATTGTGATTGTAATATACTTTTGCAGATCAGCAGCTTCCCGGCCATCATTTAGTAATCACAGAAGTACAGGCTGTGGATATGACAGGAAATAAACGGGGAAACCCAGGTTCATTCACAACTACTCACATATGTACAAAATAAAAAGGCTTTCAGATCATAGTAATGCCAACTTTGATACACTTATGGTTAAGTTATGTAACAGGAGTATATGAGAACTTATATACTTACATAGAACTTAGCCCCGCTGAAGAGGTGGCCGTTCTCCCGCCTCAGCTCTATCTCCCTAAAGACAAAAAATATTCTTACATACTGTAGAATATCCAACATCACAGCAGCTAAACTAACATACAAGTGTAAGGGATAACGCTACCGCTAACACAACAATACCCCTAAACTGTAACAACTCGCTTCATACATATGGTTAACAGTTTATGAACAGTTTCATGTGGCATAGTTGTAGGTGAGGTAAGTGGCAGAGCTTGTGGTCACAGACTCCATTTTCTCCCATTAGAGGCCGCTACTCGGATGTGTCCTCCATTTACAGCCTGATCTCCATGGAAATGAGGCTGGTTTTAAGGTTGCATTTGAAAGCTGCATGAAATAAAATGAAATGGGACAGACCTTGTTTAACCTTAAAGCGGCCTTCAGAGGCTACAGCCTTCGAATTGGGACACGGCTTTTTTTGCTGGTCTTTCAGCTGACCAGCCGGTGTGGCGTTATATACGTTTAAGGCCATACTGGTGAATATTCCAGGTAATAGAATAACATTTCCTCAGAGACAAGCAGGTGACGACCCCTCCATCAGAAAAAATGACATAGTGTGCCTTTAACTGTTGACGATAGTCAAAACACACAGTTACAAACCTTTAGGGGGCAAGCGTGCTACTTGCACATGCAGTGATTGTGCAAAATTATCTTTTTAATGTTCTTCAGTATAGAAACCATTCTCAGCTCTCAAAAAGTACAAAGTAAATAAAAGCCTTTATCATAAAGTTAAAATCACACCAAACTATTTCAGACTATTACAAAGTTCATTTTTATCTTGGAATAATGTGTTGATTTATTCTTGATGTTCAGCCCTAAAATCAAACATCTTCTCTGATATCCCAGGGCATAGGCAAGTTTCTTTTCTGTGTAACATGAGATTCTGTTCTCTGAAAACAAAAGTGAAAGTGATTGAATAAAACCAACTGAGCCACATTACAGTGCCCATTTGCCTTTCAAGAGATGCTTAGGGCAGCAACCGCAGTGCAGCTAAAAGACTTATCCACACTTAGCACATGAGTGACTTCAGAAATGCAGTGATTCATCTGTAAAAGGTAAGGTTACATGTTTATCATATGTTAAGGGAGTTGTGCAAAATATGTGCTCCTGTTGTACTGTTGTAGTTTTAAAATTAAATAACCAGTTAATTTACTGTATAAAATATTATGAAGGAATTGTGGTTCAAATTAAAGAAATATCCAAAGTTAAAATGACTTCAAAAATACATTTAAAAATAAAAAATAAAAATCTTGTTTTGGGATTTCATTGCCTCAGGAACTGTTATGGATTGTACTATTTAGTCCTTTTATTCAGAACTGTATTTACTTTTTCCAGTATAATAAGTAACTGTTTTGCACATCTCACGGCTTGTTACATCTGAATATTCAGATGAAAGAAAATCTATTATTCTTAAATTAAGATTTTTGTTTTGTTTAACTTTTTGCATTAATAGCACTGTCACATGTTTTTACTTGAAATATTAATAAAACTAACAGTACCTTAAAATCATGCATGTTATTTAAGCCAACCGTATAAACACATGAAAATGATGGATTTCAAGTTGTAAAATAAACAGAGTAAGAAATTGCTTTGTAACAGTGGAGGCTGTGGGTTTCATCACTAAATCTACTGTACCAGCGTCTGTACACAAAATGTCTGAGAGTGGGCACGCTCAGACTAACAAGGCAGAAGAGGACGTGGAGGAGGAGGTACACACATCAAACACAACAAATTCATTTAGCGAAGAAAGAAGAAATTGTATAACTGTTGTAATCATTTGTTTAACAGGAGTTTTATGAAGCTGTTGAGACATGCCAAGAGCAGGACTGTGTGAACACAGACACTGATGGTATGTGCTTTTTTCTGGAAACAACAAAGATTTAATTCATTTTATATATTTTTTATACTCCCATTACATACCTAAATACAATACTAGAGAAATACCTTGTTTTGAATACACACCCAATCTATTAGCATATATTTGCTAAAAGGGTGTAACCTCACCATTGCAGGAGGTGGAGCAGGAATGAGGCAGCAATATTCTCCTTGGAGCCCAGCCTAGTCCAGGTTTGTAGTGGTGAAAATATTAACCTGAAGGAAAATGAAACTAACCATCTGCAAAGGTGTTGTGGGCTGAACAAGTGCTGTATGAACTGGACAAACAGAGGATGAGTTTGAAATGAGTAGGCTGAGTGATGATGTGTTGAGCTGGAGGGAGTACAGTAGTTCTCTAGGCTGATCCTTTGCTACAGTTTTAGTAACATATAGTGAAAAGTAAAAGTAAAAGAGACAGTCTTCTTGTGAAGCACTCGTGTGTTCTCAGCTGACCTGGTCATTTCTCTTTAGAGTGCCTACTTCCTTCTGGTAGCATGAGAGCAAACAAAGGAACTCAAATACTCAAAAAACTCAAAAAAGACATGGAAAGCAAACTGGTCAGACTGGTGATGT
Source organism: Boleophthalmus pectinirostris (assembly GCF_026225935.1). NCBI lineage: Eukaryota > Metazoa > Chordata > Actinopteri > Gobiiformes > Gobiidae > Boleophthalmus > Boleophthalmus pectinirostris. The sequence continues at coordinate 32,211,688 of NW_026571153.1, forward strand.
CATGATATAAACATTTCATGCCTAGAAAATGCTTGATTTTCCCCCTTTCCTGTAGTGCTTGGAAAACGGAAATCATCAGTATTTGAAATATTCTTGTGTCTTTAATTGGCAGGTGTCCCTACACCGAAAGTATCAGTGCTCTGTGTTGGTCCTGATATGGTTACTTTGGCCGTGGAGCCTCATCCATCTCCTCAAACATTTGAGCTGGTCATCGATTACTGCGCCGCTGGGCAGAGGGGCTCTGTGGTGCACACAGACTCCCCCTCAGTGGACGTCACAGGGCTGTGTCCTGGGACAGAGTACATGTTCACTATCACCAGGAGGATCCAGAGCCCACAAACGTGTGTGCGCGTGGTCACAGGTCAGCATGAAGAATGATTTATTGTTCTAAATACTCTAAACTAATATGAATTGGTTTTTGATACTTTTCCCCAGAACCCGTACCTCCTCCACTGCTATCAGTGAGTGACATCAGAACAGACTGTGTGACTCTGTCCTGGGAGCCCCCTGCAGGTGAAGTCCAGAACTACACTGTGACCTGTTGCAGTGGAGAAGAGGTGGTACAAGAACTCCAAACTGAAGAAACCAGTGTGACCATCAGTGCCCTGAGACCAGGACAGCACTACCTCTTCTCTGTGTGTGTAGAGCTCCAGAATGGACACAAGAGTGAGCCTGCAGTGACCTCTGCTGGAACAAGTACGTTATACAGCCTTTCCTCCACTGGAGAGTTTTATGTGCACGTAGTAAGAGTTGTTTTTGTCTGGAAGCTAAAGCTAACATTATTTAAAATGCATTTTTATTTTATTTATTTATTTATTTTTATTAAGGACATCACAATCGCATTAAACAAGCCAGATGTATTGCTTTGAGTGTTTTAGCACAACACCTGTCCATGTACAAATATAAACTACATGCATGACAGTACAAAACAGATAAGGTACAAACAGATAAAATATATACAGTACATTTTCAGTGGATGCATTTTTGATAGGAAACATACAATCATTTTAATTTACTTTAAAATTTGTTGTTATTGGTTTCCAGTGTTAAATTAGCTGGTAAACCGTTCCACAGTCTGGCCCCTTTAGAAGAGAAAGAGGACTGACCAAGAGTCGTCCTGTACATAGGAACGACACAGTTACCACTAGTAGCACCTCTTGCAGTAGCTCTGTGTCAACATTTTATGGTCCTGGCAAATTCTGACTGCAGTCATGTATCACAGTTAAGACACTTAAAAAAGAATTTAAGATGATTAAAATTGGTTAAATTTTCAAAGTTAAAAAGTTGATGTTTCTTTATCATTTCACAGTGGTGCCAGTGTCTGGGCTTTTGGTCAAGGATCTTAAGGGTCAGTTTGTATAATGAACAAAGCGGTTTCAATGTGGTTGAGGAGGCTTGGGACCATGAGGTGATACAGTAAGATAGATGAGGGAAGATCATTGCATTAATGAAGAGTTTAGAAGTGTGGAGCGTTAGATCTTTACATATGAAATGAATGCAAATGAGACTAGTTTTAATCTTCTTTTGCCCAAGACATTCCAGGTCCACGTTCAATTCAAGTTTAGAGCATGTGTAGTGCTCTTGTATGTAAACTAGTACACCACCCCCTGGGCCTCTAATTCTGTCTTTTCTACAGCATGTGAATCCTGGTATGTTGATTAAGTTGGGGGGTAAGTTTTCGTTTAACCAGCCCTCAGAAATGCAAAGGTAATCTAAATCTAAGTCCATGAGAAGGGACCTAATCTGATCATTTTTTGGCATTAAACTTCTGATATTAATGTGACCTCCCATTGTCCCTTTGGGTTTGGTAGTTGGGTTCCAAATAACTCTTGCATGATTTACAGTTTGAAATAGATTATGCTCTTTCTGTTTCATTATGGCTCTATTGAGAGAACTCTTCTCTGTGGTTGTGATTGATGGTAGATAGGGGTCAAGTGGTAACGGAGGGAAACAGTGGCAGATTTTGTACATTCAAATGTCTCTTATTCAGAAACTAGAGGGACTATTGAAATAAGTAAAGTATCAGAATGTAGGAAAGAGTTACACTCCAACAGGGTCAAGTTAAACCTGTGATATTCTTTCAAGTTGTTGACAAAAAATGTTAAAAACTCATGTCGGTAACGGAGGGAATGAAATATGCAGCACTTTTTGGGCAATAAATCCAAACAGTGATAACTCTTGGTTCTCACTTCCATATCCTTAACAAACTGGTTTGAATATTTGCTTCATATAGTTTTCTACCATATGGTACAAGATTAGGTTGAAAAACCTCTTACTTTTTGAGTCATGAGATTTTTTATTAAGAAAGGTCATGGTAACGGAGGGAAAAGTAACAGAGGGAAAATTGTGCAAACAAGTAGAAGGTGCAGGATTTTACATCATTTGTCACTTTTTTCTTCTGAATACTTTAATATTACTTCAAAATGAAAGGAAACTATTTCTATAAAATATGTCAGTCCTTCCAAGCAAATTTTTATCATTTTAAAAACATAAAAAAAAATTAAAATAAATCATGTACCTTCATCCACAGTTCAAAGATATTCCATCTTTGAACTGTGGATGAAGATACATGAATCAATTTATTTACATGATTTGCAGGTCTTTGAAATTTGGGAAATAATTTTTGTTCCATGTTTCATGCATGGTCTGTTTAAAACATATGGAACTTTAGAACCAAAAATGGTCCAGAAAAAAGGTCAACAGTTTCATAAACTAGAGTACATATGTATCTGTTCAATACATTTTTATATCAGATGCATTAACTTGAATTTTTGGCCTTGCTGTTTACTTCTGCTTGACTGGGGCCATAGGTATGTTCATTGAGCTTTGTACAAAGAGGAGTTGCATTAGAATCATTTATATTGGAGCCCTGAGTCTATTTGGGTGTTTCTGACGTCATACTGCGCATTACTATTGAGTGACTGTAGAGTTAAGTTGGTGTTTGTGGATAGGATACGTGATCCCACACTATTTGGGTGTATAATTTTGGACGATGTCAAAACAAAAGGTATACACCTGTCTCTACAAAATCTCTTTAACCAGGTGTGGAGTTGCCAGAGACGGCTAAACTTCACATTACCGAAACACGGTGGGGGTAAAGGGCCAGAGATTACACACTGCTTTTCACTGTTAGATATGTTGTCAATTAATTTCTCAAAGTCCTGTTTGAGGATTTCAGATTGTTCTTAAGATAAGTCATTAATTCCTGCATGAATGACCTTCTTAATTATTCACTACGATGAAGTCGAAGTCCAATTTTGCCACCACAGTAAAGATAACACAACTAGCATGGTAACCGCACTGAGACAAGACAAACTTTAGTGAAATACATAAAAAAAAATATGGCACAGGTACAGCTTAAAACTCTTACTTTTCATTCTTCACAGAGCCTGACCCTCCAGCGAAGTGCACAGTGAGTGACATCAGAACAGACTGTGTGACTCTGTCCTGGGAGCCCCCTGCAGGTGAAGTCCAGAACTACACTGTGACCTGTTGCAGTGGAGAAGAGGTGGTACAAGAACTCCAAACTGAAGAAACCAGTGTGACCATCAGTGCCCTGAGACCAGGACAGCACTACCTCTTCTCTGTGTGTGTAGAGCTCCAGAATGGACACAAGAGTGAGCCTGCAGTGACCTCTGCTGGAACAAGTACGTTAAACACCCTTTCCTCCACAAATACTCTGTGTATGTTAAAGGAGTTGTTTCTGTCTTAAAGGGATAGTTCGGGATTTTTGACATAAATCTGTATGTCATCCCCGTGAGCAGTGTCGTGCATCAACACTGACTTACCCCCAACAGCGTCCGGTGAGTCGAGATACTGGCTGTTTTCTGTGCTGATGAAAGTAGTCCGACAAGTTGGTGGGGACTGTATAATAAAGTGTTTTTCTTCTCAAAACAATCTGTGTTCAAAAGAGTGATACATTTGCATCACAAAACCATCGTCGCCTAAAAAGTCAGACCTCATAATCACTTGGTACTATTTTCTCTCCGTCCGTATCACTGCGCGCTGCTCCCAGGTGACAGCCACACCTGGTTCACTTTGTTTACTGCTCGGAATGTTAGCGACAACATGTCTGATTACAACACCGACAATAAAGACTTTGCCTTTACCACAAAGCCAAGGGGAGATCTTTATGAACCTGAATATACTGATGCCGAAATTCACCAGATGGAGTTAGAACGAGCAGAGAGAGAAGAGAGACAGAGAAGTGGTACAAGTTGAAGCTGAAGCCGTGAGAGACCGAGTGACACTCACCATCACGTCATTTATAAACTCATACACAGCGAACATAGAGCCTCCACTGTGACTGAAGCATGGACGACTAATAGAAACATGGAATCATCCACACGTCCACGTAGCTGCTGCCAACAGTGTACGAGACATTTACAATAGTAATAACAGTCGACTTATAAAGTTATGTTTTGTAGAAGCTTCACTGGTGATATGACACTGAGTGATTTACTGCACACAGAGTTACAGCTGATTCTTGAGTCTGTTCTCTTGTAAACACAGCGGCACTTCTTCGTTCTTACCTGGTTTGGTTTCCACATTGAAGCCAAAGGCAAGAAGCCAAAGTTTCCTCAGCACAAAGTCCATGACAGGAAAACAGTGAAATGTGTGTGGAGATTCAGACAGATTTTTGTTGTTACAGCCTGGAGAATCAAGAGTTCAGACCATTTTTTAGATATATTCTTATGTATCTTTTACAAGCTTATATACTTATGGCTCAAGCTCTCACGTTTGCTCTCTCACGTCGCGGCGGTCTGCGCATGTAAAAACTGCCAAACAACTGAGGAAAGTGATGTATTCGTGCACGACTGTCACCTGGCGGCAGCGCGCAGTGATACGAACGCAGAGAAAATAGTGCCAAGTGATAATGAGGTCTGACTTTTTAGGCGACGATGGTTTTGTGATGCAAATGTATCACTCTTTTGAACACAGATTGTTTTGAGAAGAAAAACGCTTTATTATACAGTCCCACCAACTTGCCGGACTACTTTCATCAGCACCGAAAATGGCCAGTATCTCGACTCACCGGACGCTGTCGGGGGTAAGTCAGTGTTGATGCACGACACTGCTCACGGGGATGACATACAGATTTATGTCAAAAATCCCAAACTATCCCTTTAAAGTTAATGCTGACATTAATTCAAATGCATATCCATGATCTTGTGCTCATGCTTTGGCCCTGCGCTGCAAACTCTGCTCTGGCCCACTGTCTGTATAAAGAAGTGGACTAAGAGAATGTGGCGTCACTCATAGCATTTCTCTCCAGCCTAATGTAGCTCGTCGAGGCTAGCAGTTATGGTGGTGAATTTGGAGTTGAGTTTGATATTTGGAATTCTGACTGCGAGTATCATAGCAACCAAAGAGCCAGTCTGGAGCGAGGCTGTGATGCTCCTTTCTGTTCAGAACTGTTGGTTTGGCATGGGGCGGGTGCTTAGCAATGCTGTCAATCAAACCCATTGCTAACGCAACCGGGAATGACCTCAGGGAAAAAGGCACCTGATTTTCTGCTATTAATGTTCATATCTTGATGTACAGATAAAAAAAGCAAAAGAAAAGCACCACTATCATGTGTCATTTAGGGTTAATAAGAACATTTTAAAAACAAAATGACCAGCCTGACAGCAGCAGTGATGCAGAGAGGGCGACACGTTTTCTATAGAAAATGAACTGGAGCCAGAGTAGATGAAGCGTGCCCATGCTCACTTTCTATTTGGAATGAGGTGGCTAGCAGGTCAGCTATGTCCATTTCTATATACAGTACAGTCTATGGCCCCAGGAAATGATCAGATTGGCAGATTGTTGCTCCATGAGAAAGTGCAAAGATCATTTACATTTACACAGTGATACATCTTTTTTTTTTTTTTTTTCTGATTTTGGTTTTCAAAACAAAAATAAAATGCCATACTTTCATTATGACCAGGTGTGAACGCTTCTTTGTTTCAGAAAAGAGTTAAAAATATGGAAACTAGAATTAGTTTATTTTAAACAGTTGGCAATGGTTCAAAGGTTTTTCTCACATACCTTGCATTTTGAGCATCTGGATTATTTGCCATGATGATGTCAGAATGCAACTTTGCCACAGCGATAAAGTTAACAACCACTTGCATGCTAACCACACACTTCTTAATGATCAAAGACACTTCAAAATTAGATGCAGACAGGACACAGCAAACTTATTTTGACCTCAAGGGCAGCTTTTACATATATCTGGACAGGTACAACTTAAAACTCAAATTTTGAGTGTCTTTCTTTTCATTCTTCACAGAGCCTGACCCTCCAGCGAAGTGCACAGTGAGTGACATCAGAACAGACTGTGTGACTCTGTCCTGGGAGCCCCCTGCAGGTGAAGTCCAGAACTACACTGTGACCTGTTGCAGTGGAGAAGAGGTGGTACAAGAACTCCAAACTGAAGAAACCAGTGTGACCATCAGTGCCCTGAGACCAGGACAGCACTACCTCTTCTCTGTGTGTGTAGAGCTCCAGAATGGACACAAGAGTGAGCCTGCAGTGACCTCTGCTGGAACAAGTACGCTTACAACCTATTGTTCTCTAGGAATTATGTGGAACACCTGCTTAGACAATGGCAGTCCAGTTGGATTTAAGAATTGGATCTACATTTTCTAAAAGTAACATATAGATCAGCAGCCTTCAATTATATTTTCCAGGAGGCCAGATTTTTGGGAGGGCTTTGGTCTGGGGGCTGGATGCCAATTTTATGTTTTATCTCTGAAAAAAGCTACAACAAAAAATCAACAACTTAAAAAAAAATCATAACAATATTGCTCTGTCAAGCCAAGACAAACCACAGTGTGGACCTGAAACCAGACTTAACTGTAATTCTGTTAATAGCAGATCTAGAACCATCAGGTCTAAACCAAAAAAAAAAAAAAAACAACCCTTGTCTAGAGTGGGTCTACTAATTATGATTATATCAGGTCTTAACCACGTCTAAAAAAGCCTTAATAAGTTGTGAAAAAGCACTGAGGCAGAACTAAACCAGGTCTACTAAGATCATAACATGCCTGTGATAAGTTATATATCATTATATTTAAGATTTTTGCAAAAACATTCAGACTCAATCCGTGTATCATTCGTTCATTCGTTTTTCAATATAAAACCAAAAATAAGAAAACGAAAAAACAACAGTTTTCTTCGTTATTTGTCTCCAAAACCAAAATGAAAAAACGGATAAGGATTCGTTTTTTCAGTTTTCGATTTTGTGTTTAAATGAAGAATGGAAAAAACGGATAACGGCCGTTTCCCGTTTACGTGACTTCAGTGACTGCGATGCCAGACTTTTGCACCGCATACGGACTGAACCGGGACTGATCCAGGTCCGAGACCAGACCGAGACCAGAGCGGGACTGAGACCGGCACCAGACCGGGACCAGAGCGGGACTGAGGGTGTTTTCACACCGACAGTATTTGGTGCGCACCAAACGGTCCATTCGAACCAAAAGTGGTTAGTTCGATTCATTTGCGTTGATGTGAAAGCGTCAAGCGGACTCGGACCCGAACCAAATCAAGCGGACCGAGACCACAAAAAAGAGGTGGTCTCGGTTCGCTTGAATCCGCACCAAATGACCAACATTGGTGCGGTTCCTCTGGTGTGAACGCGAACCTGGGTCCAAACCATAGACAGTATGGACAAACGGACTATTCCAAATGCATCATGGGAGGGAACGCGTCTCCTCTGCCTGAAATGACGCGCTGTACGACTCCAGCGCAGTAACAGATTGTTGTCCAGACGCAGACGCGATTCATTTTCAAATCATTTTACCAACAATGGCCAATACAGAGAATGTAACACACGAAGATCAGAGCAAGTATCAGTGTGCGAACGTGTGGCTCCAGAGTGAGTCAAAATTGGGGGTGCGTACCCCTGTTCGGGACCTACACGCACAGAGACGACCCGGTGTTCCCCGTGATCACGCAGCAACCAACATTTGTTATTTTAGGCTTTAATTAACCAAATAATTTCATGGCAATAGGCAATCGCCCATTCAATTGATACAACTTAAAAAAGTCCCTGTTTTTAGCCTAGAGTGAGAAATACAGTGGGACTAGATCCAAAAGCTTTCCCCGGGAAGAACCAAATGCGCGGAGGACGGACGCTCAGAACAACATATAACAAACCAAACTGGACTCACGCTTCTGTCCGGATGCTGTACCACCTTGGAACCAGCCGCGGTTCTTGAGCGCGGAGAACCGGAGCAGCGCGCCCGGACCTGTAGTCCACAGCGCATTCTCGCTTTTCCCGCACGGAAACAGCGCGCAGACGACTGAACGTACCCGCTCGGACTCAGTCCATCAAGCACTGGTCTTGCTCGCCAGTTTGGAACCAGCACATGGAGGATAGAGCCTCCGGACCATCTGACCAACGCGCTTGTAACAGAAGACCAAGGACCAGACCCCAGCCCCGTCCTGAGGAGCTGCGCGCTACTGTGAGCGCTGTTGGCTGCTGCTGTTACCTGAACTCTGGGCTGATGCGGTGAGTTTGTACAAAGTTCTACATGTTGCTGTTTTATGAGTTCATGGTGATAATTTGAGATGAGGACGGCCCGTGGTGTGAAAACGACCTGAGTCTCAGGTCGTTTTCACACCGCTAGTTCGATTATTTGGTCCGCACCAGGCAATAAAATTGTTATTATGTAGCAAATACACTCCAGTGTGGTCCGCCTTCACACCGGCAAACGAACCAAAACTGGTTCGATTGACGTGTCTCTGTTTCCCCGGTAAAACAGCGATACTCCAGTTATCAACACCGATGTTCCTGTTAATACTGCGGGCCATCCTCATCTCAAATTATCACCATGAACTCATAAAACAGCAACATGTAGAACTTTGTACAAACTCACCGCATCAGCCCAGAGTTCGGGTAACAGCAGCAGCCAACAGCGCTCACAGAAGCGCGCAGCTCCTCAGGACGGGGCTGGGGTCTGGTCCTTGGTCTTCTGTTACAAGCTCGTTGGTCAGATGGTCCGGAGGCTTCATCCTCCATGTGCTGGTTCCAAACGGTGGCGAGCAAGACCAGTGCGCAATGACTGGGTCTGAGCGGGTACGTTCCGTCGTCTGCGCACTGGTTCTGTGCGGGAAAGTGAGAATGCGCTGTGGACTACAGGTCCGGCGCGCTGCTCCTGTTCTCCGCGTTCAAGAATCGCGGCTGGTTCCGAGGTGGTGCAGCATCCGGACAGAAGCGTGAGTCCAGTTTGGTTTGTTATATGTTGTTCTGAGCGTCCGTCCTCCGCGCATTTGGTTCTTCCCGGGGAAAGCTTTTGGATCTAGTCCCACTGTATTTCTCACTCTAGGCTAAAAACAGGGACTTTTTTAAGTTGTATCAATTGAATGGGCGATTGCCTATTGCCATGAAATTATTTGGTTAATTAAAGCCTAAAATAACAAATGTTGGTTGCTGTGTGATCATGGGGAACACCGGGTCGTCTCTGTGCGTGTAGGTCCCGAACAGGGGTACGCACCCCCAATTTTGACTCACTCTGGAGCCACACGTTCGCACACTGATACTTGCTCTGATCTTCGTGTGTTACATTCTCTGTATTGGCCATTGTTGGTAAAATGATTTGAAAATGAATCGCGTCTGCGTCTGGACAACAATCTGTTACTGCGCTGGAGTCGTACAGCGCGTCATTTCAGGCAGAGGAGACGCGTTCCCTCCCATGATGCATTTGGAATAGTCCGTTTGTCCATACTGTCTATGGTTTGGACCCGTTTTCGCGTTCACACCAGAGGAACCGCACCAAAGTTGGTCATTTGGTGGATTCAAGCGAACCGAGACCACCTCTTTTTAGCGGTCTCGGTCCGCTTGACGCTTTCACACCAACGCAAACGAACCGAACTAACCACTTTTGGTTCGAATGGACCGTTTGGTGCGCACCAAATACTGTCGGTGTGAAAACACCCTCAGTAGCGCTCTGGTCCCGGTCTGGTCCTGGACCTGGTCCATCTGAACCAAAAGCTCTTAGTTCGGTTCATTTTCGTTGGGGTGAAAGCTCGGAGTCCGGTCTGGTCCGGTCTGGTCCCGGTCTGGTCCCGGTCTGGTCCCGGTCTCAGTCCCGCTCTGGTCCCGGTCTCAGTCCCGCTCTGGTCTCGGTCTGGTCTCGGACCTGGATCAGTCCCGGTTCAGTCCGTATGCGGTGCAAAAGTCTGGCATCGCAGTCACTGAAGTCACGTAAACGGGAAACGGCCGTTATCCGTTTTTTCCATTCTTCATTTAAACACAAAATCGAAAACTGAAAAAACGAATCGTTATCCGTTTTTTCAGTTTGGTTTTGGAGACAAATAACAAAGAAAACTGTTGTTTTTTCGTTTTCTTATTTTTGGTTTTATATTGAAAAACAAATGAACGAATGATACACGGATTAGACTCGTTTCCCAATTCTGCAATTTTTAGGTTTATAATTTGACTTCCTGATTGGAAAGTGTGACATCACATTGGAGAATTCCATAAGTGTTAATCAGCAAAACTCCTCTAATATACACAGAAATGATTATCTGACAAGAACATACCGTACGTAAGAAAACACCTTTATTTTGTTGAAATCCTGTTTGAGAAATATGAGAAAAATGTGCTTCTTTGTGTAAATTATGTTGAACATTTAGATAGAAATCTAGAGTTTAGAACTCTCTACTTCCTGTCATTTTCAACACATTTTTCAATTTTTCTTCACAAATTGCTTCTTGATCAGGGTAAAACTATAATTTATTTTTACAACAGGTATTAGCCCACCAGATTCAAGGCCGCCACACACTACAGGAGAATTTACCCGATTTAGGCTGCGATGTGCTTCTCCCTGAGTTCAGTGAGCAATGACCTGACTTCGTCTATCTGTGTGTGATTTTGAAACCGCTGTGTTCCTCATGTGTGCTGTCTGTGTGACTCTGAGCTGCTCTGTCAGATCATAACCACCAAACATCAGCAACGCTACAGTAAGAGCCAATAAAACAGAGCATCAGGAGCAGATGGAGTGACGGACACAGAGACACAAGATAAAAACTCGGGAAATAGCGAAAATAATGAGGTGACTTTATTTCTTACCTCTCAAAAAGTGATACATTTAAACTCAAGCATCTCATCCATATTCATAGAATTTATCCTCTGCAAATAATGACCCCAGTCCACAAAAGAGCGCTGAAGCTGCAGATTAGTGATAGTGACTCTACTTTCTGTGAAATTTATTGCCAACTTTCTGTGCATTAAAACTCATGTATCTGAAGTATTGCACCACATTACACAAATAATAATAACACAGTTTTGTCTTGCATCTAAATGAAAAATGCAGAGCTCTGGGGCCTCATTTATAAAGCTCACTTACGCAAAAATCCTTGCGTACACGCTCTCTACGCCAACCGTGGTATTTATGAACCTAGACGTGCAAAGCGTGGCGCTTTGCTTAACTCTACGCCAACTCGGGACCTCCTGTAAGCTCTACGCAAAGTCTGGAGACACGGGGAAAAAGTGACACTCGTGGAGAGAAGCAGAAGTGAACAGAGTTTGAGGAAGTGTTTGATCAGAAAATTAACATATACAGAAGAATTACCTTCAAATGTGCACATTTAAGTGTTTGGTTCACCAAAACAGGGAGAAGGGCTGTTTATTCCACTCATTATTCTCCACTATATTATACATTTGAAACTCGCGCACGAGCGCGGCCATGTTCCCGGACCCGGTGCAGCGCAGAGTCCCACAGTCCACACCGCGACCATAGACTTCTACAAAACACAGTCTGTGACCAACACAGAGGATGAAATAATGACCCGACCTGAGAGAAAACTCTTCCCTTGGACGCAGCAGGAGCCAGGCTTTGATTTAATGAACGCAACTTTAACACTTTTACTTTAGTCTTTACGCACCGAGCGTCAGAGTGACCCGAGTCTGCGGACAACACGAAGCCCACTGCCCGAACCTGACCCCAACCAAAATCTTCCCTACATTTTTGTATAATGGGGAACTCTTGCACATGAGAGCTGCTCTCTGACTGTATGAAGAATGGAATAATGCCCCCGACCCAGACCCACACTCACAGACCCAGACCCACACTCACAGACCCAGACCCACACTCACAGACCCAGACCCACACTCACAGACAGACCACACTCACAGACCCACACTCACAGACCCACACTCACAGACCCACACTCACAGCACTCACAGACCCAGACCCACACTCACAGGTTCAGCAGTTTGGATGTTTCGTGTGGACTTTAATTGGCAGAATAACATCTGTATCTGATGTGTTTCATGCTAAATCTGTGTCCTCGTATCCTCGTGTCCCTCCCTCGCTCCTTTCCCTCTCCAGGGGAGGGCATCTGAATCTCTCCCACAAGCTCATAATTTGACCACTCAGATCAGCGCGTGCACGTATCTATGTGTATATGCATAAATACAGGGTCAGTCCACACACACATCATAGACAGACTTAAAATATAGCGATAAAACTCTTGAAACAGCGAAAAAACACATGGGCTTTACTGCAAAGATGTGCTGCCTAAATATTATGAAATATTATTAAATGAACAGATGAGTCATTGTTGTCACTTTTAGTTTTGTATTTATTTATTAAACAAGGTTTAATAAAGTCTTTAATAAAGTCTTTGTGGTGATCACGTGGTGCTGCGTGGAGCCTCTTCCTCCCTCTGTCCCGCGTGTCTCGGTCAAACCCACTGATTATTGGCTCATGTTCAGGGAAATCTCATTCACCAGTCACTTTACATGCTCCTTTTATGGTGAGGTGGAGGTGTGGAGACGGCGTGACGTGACATAGGTTTACGTGCGCAAATTCTAGTTGCAGGTGGGATTTATAAAGCAAAGATTGCGTGGTTTGGTGCGTGCAGTGGGTTTTCTAAATATGGAGTTTGCGTGGCGCACGCCTCTCGTAGCTACTAGGTGTACGCACTAACTTACGACAACTCCTGCACAGTTTTTATAAATGAGGCCCCTGATCTTTTGGACACTTAAGAGTCTCAAAGCGAGTGGTTTTACTGTAGACAGGAAACAGCAGGTCCGAGTGCGCTCGCAACTGTCTCAGTCTTTGCGATCGCAGATTTAAAATCTCATTCTTCATGTCTGTTGTGTGCTTTTTGTCGCATGTTTAAATATTGTTTAAGACCGATAAATCCTGTAATGTGTGGCGGCCTTAAGTCAAAATTACAGTCATAAAAGTCTGTCAAATGCACTTTAAAGGTAAATAACATTACAAAATCAGGTTCAGTAGATGCTAAAAGCACAGCACAGCAGGCATCCACAACTGAGCTAACTTGCTGTTTAGTGAATATAAAACACATGGAGCTTTGTTAATACATGTAAAAAGTGTCTGTCCCGACCTCATAGTCCCAGGTTAAGCTCATTCAAGAGTGAAGCCTGAGAAACGCGCTGTCCAAACTTTACTCCTCCACTGCATGTAATTCTCCTCCTTAACAAGTGGACTTCCCTTGTGCAGGATACAGTCACACCAAATCTAAGAACCAAAGCTTTGCGAATGTGGTGCAGATGTGATCCCAAAGTTTACAAGAGGATCATTCCGCGCCAAATCTCAGAATACCCCTGCTCGACTATCTCTAATTTGACTGAAAAAATTCTAGGAGGTTTACACACTTTCCAATAGGAAAAGCCCCAAATTTTTACTCCCAACTCCTTATAGTTTTGTCATTAAAACATATATTGTCAACTCTGCCCTGACCTGTTTTGAGCAGAGTTTTCCAACAAGCCACTTTCAGATTGCTGTATCTAAACTAAACTATTTAAGGTCAGTCCTTAACCCTTTTCAAGGGTTAAAACTTGGCAAATGTACTTGTAAAATCTGGACTTTTACACATGTGCTTTTGATTTATCACAGATTTCTGGGGGCTTCAATTCACTTGATAATTCTACTCGCAAAATTGCAAATATGAGGGCATCTTTGAAGGACTGTGGAAAGTGCAATTTCAAAGACAGAGGTTTGATATTGAACATAAACCTTCCCACACATGCGTATGTGTGTGTACTTTGTATTTAAAACTGAGCCTCTGTGATGAATGACTGTTAAAAATGGAAAAAATACATTTGGTGCCATCTTTACCATGTTATACCAGAAAAATGACAGCACCCACCAACATAAAATGGACAGTTTTAGAAAGACTAGATGTCTGTTTTTAACATATCCAAAATTTGTGATGGTGTTCGGCCTTATTTTTGCAAAATGAATTTTTGAAAATGTGATGTCCGCACACATGTAGAGCATTCATGGACTATGAAGGTGCTTTTGGAAGCTAAGAAAACACTCCGATTTCATGACACACACCTTAAACTCAACAAAATGTTTTGATTTCATTCTTCATAAACTATACTTGAAGTATAACTTATATGCAGTCTTTACATATAGAAATAGAAACGCGTCTGTGACGATCCTGCGCAAAGATGCAACAAAAAGAGGGAGGTGAGGGGTTATATATTTTTATGAACTAAAGAACTAAAAAAAAAAAACATATACAACATAGTACATTTGCCAAGTTTTAACCCTTGAAAATTTGAAGAACCTACATTAAATATTTTTTTAGATACAGCAATCTGAAAGCTTGTCGGAAGACTCGGCTCAAAACAGGTCAGGGGCAGAGTTGACAAAATATTTTTTTAATGACAAAACTATAAGGAGTTGGGGGGTAAAATGTGGGACTTTTCCTATTGGAAAGTGTATGAACCTCCTAGAATTTTTTCAGTCAAATCTGAGATGGTCGAGTGGGGGCATTCAGAGATGGCATGGATAAATTATAAAGATTCTATGATAAGATTTTCAAACCAAAATAGTTTTTATCATGGAATTTCTGAGCTTGTTCACATAAGTACAATCGTTCACAAAGGTGGTCTGACGTGCGGCTAACGAGCCCTTCAGTGTTGTAAATCCAGTGAAAGAAAAAGCATTGATCATTATATTTTATTTTCACAGAAACACATGTGGAGTCTGCACTCGAGAACCTGGGCTTGGAGAAGCATTACAATGACAAGCTTTGCTTAAACAAGATGCTGCAAATTGATGAAAAGACCATGACTGAAAATAATGTGATGTCAAACAAAGATGTTGCTTGGTATTTTCTCAAGAAACTGATGATGGTAAATGTTACAGCTAGGAGTGTGAAATGCACATCAGTGAGTGATACAAACGGTGATGAAAGTTCAGACAGTTCTATCTTAGATCTGCAAAATTTAGTGACAAGTTTAACCTCAGTGTGCACCGTGAACCCTCTTGACATAATAACAGCCTTGTTTCTGTGCTCTGATGGTTTTGTGCAGCAGGAGCTGTCACTCAAAATGTCAATGTGTCAGTTTGCTGTTCCTCTGCTGCTTCCAAACTCTGACACAAACCAGTGCACACTGATGCTGTGGGCCTTAAGAGACATTCGTGAAAAAGTACAGGCCTAAATCTCTCTCTGAGTCCAAGGGCTTCAGAGAAGAATGCATCGTTCACTCTGAAATGCCAATGATCTCCTTTGTGAGACTTGGTGAGTGCTCTTTGTCCAAATCTGAGATTCTCAATAAGCTCCTGAGCAATTCTCAGCAATATCATGACACCTTTGTGCACCACAACATGCAGTGTGGTGACTGCCCAAGAACTATCTCCAATGGATGGCTGAAATTACTTGGTACCTTCCCTGTGGAAACAAGAACATTGACATTTTTGATGAGCCAGTGGCAGTAGTTAACCTCCGTGGTGATATTGCGTCTGTTGAAACACAGTTCTCCTTTTTGTGTCAAACATCTTCAGCAGTTTTTGTGTTTTTTGACACATTAGATTCTGAATGCAAGCAACTGGTGGCATTAAAAGGCAAGGCAGAGATATTTCTTGTAGGTAATCATCAAGGTCACAAAATGTGTTTGAATGCTTTACACAAAGTTGCGACAGAATTAGACTTGACCAACAGCAATATCATCATCAAAACTAAACAAATAAATGATGCTGACTTTGTTGCTAAACTACAGAAAACAATGAGAGCTGCAATTGAAAGCTCAACAAAAAGGATACCGATAAAGCAGATGGAGAGTGTAGCATATGAACTGGGAGTACGTGTTGATGAAGACAGCCCAGAGTGTCAGAAAGCAAAACAAAATGCAGATGCAATCACTACAAAAATCCATGACACTCTTAAGTTCAAAGAAAGCCAGCTGCCCATGCAAGGTCAAATCTGGAAAGAAGTCACTTCCTTGGAGAAGGAAGGATGCAGGCTTCGAAAAGCGGGTTCTGAAAACCTAGAAGAGTACAGATTTAATCTAGATAAACAAATAAAAGATCTCCGCAAGAAACAGAACTTGTATGGCATGTCAGAAAGTATGTCCTGCTTCCTAAGTGGCATATCCAGTCCTGAAGGGGAGAGGTGTTTTTTCCTGAAGTGGCTCAGAATAAATCTTGATAATATTTCTCGTGAAAAGTTGTCATGGCTCAGAGAGCTGTATAAGGAAAAGTCAAAGGCATCTAACAGCACTGAAATAAAGGACATTCGACAAGCAACTCTCCAATAGTTCACTGGGAACTGAACATTTCTTTCCGTGAAATGGGCCAAATCTATGAAGCGTCAGTGTCTCTTCCAGAAAATGACCCTTCACGCCAACAGTTACAGCATCTCCCCAGACTCTGTGCACAGCTGCTGCTTGATGGCTTTCCTCTGGAGCTGGTGGATGGAGATGCCTCTAACATCCCTCTCAGATGGGTGAGTGATGTTCTGGCCCAGCTCCATGACCTGGTGTCTCCAAACAACAAGATTCTGGTGGTCACAGTTCTCGGAGTTCAGAGCACAGGGAAGTCCACTCTCCTCAACACCATGTTTGGAGTGCAGTTTGCTGTGAGCAGTGGCCGATGCACTAGAGGAGCCTTTATGTTACTCATCAGAATCAGTGAAGATCTGAAAGCAAGTCTCAAGTGTGACTTCATAGTGATCATTGACACTGAGGGCCTCAAGTCTCCAGAGCTCGCTCAACTGGACGATAGCCATGAGCATGACAACGAGTTAGCAACCCTTGTGGTTGGATTGAGTGACATCACTATTATCAACATCGCTATGGAGAATTCTACAGAAATGAAAGACATCCTGCAGATAGTTGTGCATGCTTTTCTGCGAATGAAAGAAGTGGGCAAAAAACCCAAATGTCAGTTTGTTCACCAGAACGTGTCAGATGTTTCAGCTCACGACAAGAACCTGAGAGACAGAAAACTGCTCCTGCAGCAGTTAAACGAGATGACTCAGGCTGCAGCCAAAATGGAGAGAAAAGAGGAGAACAGGAGTTTTACTGATGTGATGGACTACGATCCTGACACTGGAAACTGGTACATCCCTGGACTGTGGAACGGAAACCCCCCAATGGCCCCAGTCAATGCAGGATACAGTGAAGCTGTCTATGAACTCAAGAAAAATGTCATGCACATTTTGGAAAAATGTGAATCATCTGTTAATGACGTCCTGCAGTTCCGTGAGTGGATTACAAGTCTTTGGAAGGCAGTGAAACATGAAAACTTTATCTTCAGTTTCAGAAACAGCCTAGTGGCTGATGCCTACATGAAACTGTGCACCGAATACAACAAATGGGAATGGGAGTTTAAGAAAGCCATGTACTCTTGGGTTACAAATGCTGAAACACAAATTAGTAACATTGGTTTAGTGGCTGAGAAATCTGACGTTGGCGAAGTCCTTGCTTGTCTCAAAAGGGAGGCTCAGACTGAATTGTGTAAATGGGAAACTTCTCTTCTTCATAACCTCACAGATTATTTCAAACAAACAGAAGGACATGTTTATCTTGTGGAGAGATACAGGGAGCAATTTTTTAACAGTGCAAAAATGCTTCGCAGAGAAATAGAGACCTCTGTTATAAATCAGCTCACAGCAACAGCAGAAGTCAAACAAGCAATGGAGAAGGTGGACAAAATAAAAGAAAACCACACAAAAGACTTAGAGGAGGAAGTGTGTGCATTGATTGACAAGTGTAGAGAGGAGAAACGCACAATGACAGATCAGGAACTAGATGAAGAATTCAACAGGATGTGGGAAACAACCGTGACAAATCTTAAGAAATCAGTTTCTCATGCAAAAGGTAAAGATGTATTTGCACAAGTGGCTCACGACCTGAGAACAAATGTGTTACACAAAGGAAGTCATGCTAGTGAATTAGTCAACCAAAAGAAACTACAGGACTGTGGTAAGGACAATTTTGATGTTAAACCAGAAGGGTTCTATAAAAAAGCAAAACATGCAGCTGCCAAATGGTTCAGTTTTGAAGATAACATAATGGCTGTACAAAAGATGGCTGACAGCACAATTGCTGCTTGCCAGCAGTTTATTTCAGAGAAAGTGGAAAGAGGAACAGATTACCATGACACCTACATCCAAGAGATCCTCAGAATTATTGACGAGAGGTTGCAGTGTAATCAACAACTGAAAACTGACATAGTGTTTGAGGTCTCTCTGAAGCAACACATCTGTGGAGATGCAGCCAGGAGATTCCAGGAAATGCACGAAGATTTCCTGCATAAAAATGATCCTTACACATGTCTCAGCAAAAACAAACTAAAGTTCTGTGCAGATTTTAAGGATGTATTTAATGAAAAAGACCAATGCCAAAAAAAGGCAAATGAGTTCACAGACCTTTGCCTGAGACCTGCAGTGGAAACCTTTGTGACTCGCTCTCTGGGCCCAGATATTGTTGGTGAAATGCTCACATGCCATCAGTTCAGCACACGGACAGCCTTTCAGTACTATGTGTTACTGGATTTAATCACAAATGAGAAGTTTGATAGATATTGGAACTACATTTGCAGCTATGAGGAGTTCATTAAGGAGTGGATCTTTCAGCAAATCACAGTGCACTTTTCAAACAAGTGTAAAATATCAGAACTTGAGAATAAACACCTTCAGTTATGCATGGAAAACATAACCAGTGCTATAAACAAGGCTGAAAAAGTTGGTGGTAACTTAAAGGAATTTGTTGATGATTTTTGCAAAGATCTAAGGGATAAACTGGTAATTTCCCAAGATGCACTTGGAGCTTTTATGATCTTGAACAATGCTGACCAGAAACAGTTTGCATACTGGCTCAGAAAGTGTGTGAATGAAATGATACAATCTATTCAGAACAAGTTTAAGAAAACAAAGTTTGAAACCAAACTTCACAGTCTCAGTCTAAAGCCTCATCACGAGCTGTCTGACAGGATGATTGGATGTGGTCAACAGTGCCCCTTCTGTAAAGCTCCATGTGAAGCTGGGGGCAAAGGTCACACAGAGCACTGGACCTCACTCCACCAGTCACAGGGTCTTGGGGAGTTTAGATATGAATATTCAAAGAAACTGGTTTGTGACATTTGCTCAACTCTGGTTCAAAGTGAGACATCGTTTCGCTGCTTTGCCACTCTTTTTAAATACCATCCTTACAAGAAATACAGAGAGATTTTCCCTGACTGGAAAATCTCTCCAGATGTCAGTCTTGAGGCTTCAGATTACTGGAAATATGTTATGGCAAAATTTAATAAAGATTTTGCCAAAGCATACAATGCAAAATCTGCAGAGATTCCAAAATCATGGGAATCCATTGGACAAAATCAAGCAATAGAGAGTCTTAAAACATCATTTTACATTCACTGAGCTGCATTTACACCTTTCTGTGTGCACAAGACATGTGAAAGTCTATTGTTTCAATGGTAATTATATAGTCTATGTATTGTCAAAGCTTTGGCGTTGCAGTTATACAATCATGACTGCCTCTATACACTAGCCTGCAACTACATTTTTCAATCATGAAATGTCATTAGATTTTTCTTAAAGCAATTTCCATTTGCCAAAAACTTAATCA
The DNA here is from genome assembly GCF_026225935.1 of Boleophthalmus pectinirostris. NCBI lineage: Eukaryota > Metazoa > Chordata > Actinopteri > Gobiiformes > Gobiidae > Boleophthalmus > Boleophthalmus pectinirostris. Next base: position 32,231,516 of record NW_026571153.1, read on the forward strand.
CCCAATCTTTATTAAATGTATACAAATAATGTTTCTTAGTATTTTGTTAGTTTAGTTGTTCATTGAAATCTGATTTAATTGAACCCTTATTTAATAATCAGTGATTCTCAGTCGGTGTTGCTTTGGGAGCCACCTTCAGGCTGTCACAATAAGCATTTAACTATGCACTATGTAACTTTTTACTTGGGGGTCTGTCACGTTTCTATGGATATGTCCTCTGCTTCTAATGTTCCACAATATGACATTAAACAGATCTACCTTACATTACATACATTTATTCAATTACGGGTGGATTTATAGCTCAAAAATAACCTAGAAAAACTGGCATTCTGCCTAAACGCGGTTGTTTCTCCACAGATCTGACCTTTAACTTGGCCTAGTTTGGTTTCTATGGTCTCTAAAATTGTAAAAACAACTCAGACCATCAATTTTGACACCCTGCAGCCACTCACAATTATCCAGCGACTCTTATTTGACCTCAATCCACCAGTTGAGAATCACTGTTTTAAAGCTCTAGTTTTCAATATTGTATTTAAGGGCGTAATTGGTGACTAATGTTTACATTTTGTTGCATTCTTCAGCTGTGGTTTATTTGTCTACTAGTCCTTTGTAAGTTTCTGAACAATCTTGTAAGAAAACACAATAAATTATTAATTATGTATTGAAAATTATATAGAATTTGAGTATTATGAATTGAGATTGTGCCTACCGTATTTTCTGCACTATAGGGCGCTCTGGATTATAAGGCGCACTGTCATTGAATGGTCTATTTTCCAAGTTTTTTCACATATAAACGGCACCGGACTATAAGGTGCATTAAACGAAACACAACAGTTAGATAAGTCAGTCAAATTTTATGTAACATGTTCACAATCACTCTCAACTTTGTTCAATTCTAAAGCATAAAAAAAATACTGTCTGTGACGCTAAATTGTTAGAGTATTCAAAATAACTCATAAATGTTCAAACAGTTGGCCGATTACAGCATCCATCACGTCCACATCCCTCTCATTATCTGAGTCAGTGTGGTTACTGTTCCCTGGCAGTTCAGTGATGATTCTGGTCTTGGTGAAAGCTCGGACCACAGTTGATACTGATCCTTAGTCCAGGCGTCCACGATCCATTGGCAGATCGTGGTGTAAGTGGCTCGGCGCTGTCTCCCTGTCTTGGTGAATGTGTGTTGTTCTTCTCTCATCCACTGCTCCCACACAGCTCACACTTTCACTTTATAACAGCCTTGAGTTTAAAGTGGGCGTTGTAAGTGTGTCTCTTGACAGGTGCATTTTGATATTAAAAGGAATCACAGTATGTATACTCTACGATGCTTCTGACTACGGGAGCCATAATGCTGCAAGTGGTGCGACTTTGTAGTTTACTAAAGTCGTACTGAGACACTCCAATAAATTCATATATAAGGTGCTCTGGATTATAAGGCGTGCAGTCGTGCTTTGATGAAATTAAAGACTTTTAAGTGCGCCCTATAGTGCAGAAAATACGTTATATGTCAGTTGTGGAGTTAAAGACGCACTGTGTAACTTTTTGGTTGGGGGTCCATCACCTGCTGGTTTCTATGGATATGTCACTGCTCTGATTGTAATGTTCTACAGTATGACATTAAACAGCTCTGCCTTACATTTATTCAATTACAGGTGGTTTTACTGCTCAAAAGTACCTAGAAAAACAAGCATTCTGACTGACCTGTAACTTGGTCTGGTTTGGTCTCCATGAAGATAGAAAGGTTTAATGCCATACTGTGAAACATTCCAGACAAAGCAATAACATCTCCATGGAGACAAGTATCTGACAGACACTCCACGAGAAAAGCAAAACACAATGCAGCGTGTTACTCTACAGTCCAACTACATCTTTTACACACTGCACTACATAACAACATGTACTAATGTGTAATATTTCTAATGTACTTAGTTTTAGATCTACTGCAGTGATTTATTTACTTGACCAGTCTCAGTCCTGGTCTGGTCCCAGTCTCAGTCCCGGTCTGGTCCTGATCTGGTCCCCGTCTCAGTCCTGATCAGCCGACAGTCTACGCGGGCGCACCTCCAAGCCCGTCCTGACATTCCTGCTTCAGTCCTGCTTCAGTCCTAGTTTAGTCCTGGTTTAGGACTGAGACCAGGCCCAAACCAGGACTGAGACCGGGACCAGACTGGGACTGATACCAGGACCAGCCCGGGACAAGTTTAGGACTTAAATCAGGACAAGACCAGGACCAGACCGGGACTGAGACCAGGACTGAGACAGGAACCAGACTGGGATCAGACCGGAACTGAGACCAGGACTGAGACCGGGACCAGACCGGACCAGATTGGGACCAGACCAGGACTGAGACCAGTTTAGTCCTGGTTTAGTCCTGTTTTAGACCTGGTTTAATCCTGGTTTAGTCTTGGTTTAGTCCTGGTTTAGTCCTGGTTTAGACCTGGTTTAGTCCTGGTTTAGACGTGGTTTAGTCCTGGTTTATTCCTGGTTTAGACCTGGTTTAGTCCTGGTTTAGACGTGGTTTAGTCCTGATTTAGTCCTGGTTTAGACCTGGTTTAGTCCTGGTTTATTCCTGGTTCAATCTGTATGTGGTGCAAAAGTCCGGCATCACAGTTTAAGTCACGGAAACGGGAAACGTTATCTGTTTTTTCCATTATTCATTTAAACACAAACTCGAAAACTGAAAAAAAAAAATAATAAATAAATAAAAATCATTATCCATTCTTTTCATTTTGGTTTTGGAGACAAATAATGAAGAACATTTTTTTTTTTTTTTGTTTTCTTATTTTTGGTTTAATTTTGAAAAATGAATGAATGAATGATACACGGCCGTATAAAACAATAAAAAAATAAAATAAAAACACCAGGATCGTGTAGAGCGGGTTAAACTAATATTTTACGGTAAAAATGAGTCTGACAGCAGGAGCTACAGAGAGAGAGGCCACAGGTTTTCAACAGAAAGTGCGCTGGAGTGGAGTTGATGGAACCAGCGCCCGTACTCACTTCCTATTTGGAACGTGGCAGCTAGCCAGCCAGATGTGTCCATTTATATACAGTCTGTATGGGAGATGGAAGTAAAGGAGAGGTGTTTGAAGGTACAGTATATTATGACCAATTTTATTTTATTTTTACATTTGTTTATTTATGAGGAGACAATGCACATAAAAAAAACATGGAGCTACACAAAGAAGTCACATGTTTGTGTAAGTTATAGCAAAATTGCTCATTTCCACCTTCAGTCCCTGGACAGGTTGAGGTTATAAATAGCGTACATACCATATTTTTCAGACTATAAGTCACACTATTTTCATGGTTTGGGTGGTCCTGCGACTTATGTATTAAAATGTTCATACTTACGAGAGAGGGCGCTCTAGTCTTGTGTGTCAGAATCTGCTGCTCCTGTTTCTCCTGTACCACTGTCACTTCACTCTACTGCACATGGGCCCGGTCAAGCAGAAGTAAACAGCAAGGCCAAAAATTCAAGTTAATGCATCTGATATAAAAATGTATTGAACAGATACATATGTACTCTAGTTTATGAAACTGTTGACCTTTTTTCTGTACAATTTTTGGTTCTAAAGTTCCATATGTTTTAAACAGACCATGTATGAAACATGGAACAAAAATTATTTCACAAATTTCAAAGACCTGCAAATCATGTAAATAAATGGATGTATTTCATCATATCTTGTGTTATTCCATCTTTGAACTGTTGATGAAGGTACATGATTAAAAATAATAATAATTTAGCTTGGAAGGACTGACATATTTTATAGAAATAGTTTCCTTTCATTTTGAAGTAATATTAAAGTATTCAGAAGAAAAAAGTTGACAAATTATGCAAAATCCTGCACCTTCTACTTGTTTGCACAATTTCCCCTCCGTTACTTTTCCTTCCGTTACCATGACCTTTCTTAATAAAAAAATCTCATGACTCAAAAAGTAAGAGGTTTTTCAACCTAATCTTGTACCATATGGTAGAAAACTATATGAAGCAAATATTCAAACCAGTTTGTTAAGGATATGGAAGTGAGAACCAAGAGTTATCACTGTTTGGATTTATTGCCCAAAAAGTGCTGCATATTTCATTCCCTCCATTACCGATATGAGTTTTTTTTTTTTTTTTTTTTTGTCAACAACTTGAAAGAATATCACAGGTTTAACTTGACCCTGTTGGAGTGTAACTCTTTCCTACATTCTGATACTTTACTTATTTCAATAGTCCCTCTAGTTTCTGAATAAGAGACATTTGAATGTCAAAAATCTGCCCCTGTTTCCCTCCGTTACCACTTGACTGGACCCACATGTCTCCTGCAGAAAGAGCCTCTGTCCTGTCTGTATCATGTCAGTCGATCGCACCATTACTTCTGTGCCACTGAAAATTTTAATAACTAAACTTATAAAGACGACTGAGAAGACTGAACACAGATGCCCCCAAAAAGAAAATCATATTTTTCAGATTACAAACTGCAAATAGCAAAATCTGCAGCTGATAATTTTAATCAAGCAGCAGAAAGAAAGTCTGAAGTGAGCTAGAGACTGGAGAACACAGCTTCACGACAACCAGAAGGATGCACCATGCAACTTTTCTGGAAGTGACTGGATGGATGGACAAAGCCTGGACTTCAGTGACACTGAAACCATCCTGTCGGGATTCAGAAAGACCAGAATAATTCTAACTGGAACTGATGCTGAGTCTGACGACAGATACACAGAAGAGGAAGCGGTGCTCTGTTTACCTCCAGAGGTCACAGAGTTGTTCAGAAGTGACACCGAGGATGAAGAATTAAATGGATTTAGTGATTTGGAGTGAGATGGAGAGTTTGGTAAACTTGTTCTGTTCTGTTGTTTATGTTATAGTTTATCTGAAGAACTGTTGATATGTGACGTCAACAGTCTGTTGTTGTTGTTGTTACTGTATCTTGTCTTTCAACATGAAATATCGGTTCCTGGTCTCTGATTTTACCAAATAAATTTCCCCCCAAAAGTGCAACTTATTGTCCGGTGTGACATATATATGTTTTTTCTTCTTCGTTAAACCTTTCTTGGCTGGTGGAACAACTTATAATCCAAAAAATATAGTATATGAAGCCTCAGTTGTTAAAGAATTTCTAATATGTGTAAAATTCATCACGTTGAACTTCAGTGCATTTCCAAGTTTATTAATGTGACTTTTAAAGTTTAAAGTTAAGTTTTGAGTAGAGTAATAGACCTAAATATTCTACATTCCATAGAGTGGCTTGGCAAAATCATTTATAAAGGCAACATGTTTGTCCCATAACGTTGTGGGGTTTTTTTTGTTTTGTTTTTTTGTAATTTCTTCAATGTTACTTTGCCTGTGGCTGTTGAATGGGCAATGAGGCCAGGCTGTAGATATTGTTTTCCTTGGAAGGAGCAGGAGTGATTTCCACAGAACCAGGGATCTCTTCATACAATTGGTTTATCTGGAAAAAACAAAACAAAACAAAAAAACATGACATTTTAGACTAAATATAGGCGAATTTAAAGTGCATATGATAAGTTTTCACGTTTTACTAATTATGACTTGTTTTGGTGAGATAGTACCTGTGTAAATATTTAAAATAGTTTGTAGTGTGTAGTACATAGCCTATGAAGTAGCAGAATACCTCTACTTACACATATATGTAATTTAAAAATCCTATGTGAATGAACATGCAAGGAACACATTTTTCTAACACTTTAAACATTCATTAAACAAAATAAAGGTGTTACTTCTATGGGATGGCCTTTCATTTTAAAACTGCTAACACAATCTTTTAAAGGTTTCACTTCTGAGTCTTTGCTCTCCGTGGACTATCACAACATAATCAGCGCACATCCTGATAATGAAACTACTGCATGAATCACTCCACATACAATTTCAGGTGAGTAAATGGTGAGGGAAACAACTATATTGTTAAAAGCTCTTAAATGTTATTGGCAGCAAGTAAAAAGGCAATAACAAGGAAATGGCTTAAACCTGAGCAACCAACAATTGAGAACTGGATTGACATTGTGCAAGAGATCTACATGATGGAAAAGGTTTCATTTTTACTGAAAGTGCAGCTGGACTCATTTTACAAGATGTGGACTAGGTGGACAGAATATGTAAAGCCAGTGAGATCAGACTTCATATAAAACTACCTCATAGTTGCAATATTCTGTTAAATTGTGAAACAGGTTCCCTGGCTCCCCAACCTGTTCTGAGTTTGTATATGTTTTCAAAAAAATTGTAAGAGCAGGAACATGTGATTTAATTTTACACACTGCAAAATGTAATCTGCTTTTTCAATAAAAAGTAAATTTGAAAAAAAAAAAAAAAAGCTCTGAAATGTTAAAATTGCGGAATAGTTCTGGTTTAAACATTCAGTGCATGCTAATTGCAAGCAAACAACATTTTTTAGATCACTGGTTCAGAATATTTCTAGTTCAGTTTGTGTGTGTGTGTGTGTTTGTGTGTGTTTATATGCCTGTGTGTGTGTGTGTTTGTGTGTGTTTTATATGCCTGTGTGTGTGTGTGTTTGTGTTTATATGCCTGTGTGTGTTTGTGTATGTGTGTTTGTATGTATGTGTGTTTGTGCAAGTGTTTGTATGTGAGTGTGTGCGTGTTTGTATGTGTGTGTTTGTATGTGTGTGTGTGTTTGTGTGCGTGTATGTGTGTGTTTGAATGTGTGTGTTTGTGTTTGTATGTGTGTGTGTGTTTGTGTGTGTGTGTGTGTATGTGTGTGTGTTTGTATGTATGTGTGTGTTTGTGTGTGTGTTTGTATGTGTGTGTGTGTGTGTGTGTGTGTGTGTGTGTGTGTGTGTGTATGTTTGTGTGTGTGTGTTGTGTGTGTGTGTGTGTTTGTTGTGTGTGTGTGTTTGTGTGTGTGTGTTGTATGTGTGTGTGTGTGTGTTTATGTGTGTGTTGTGTGTGTGTGTGTGTGTGTTGTGTGTGTGTGTGTGTGTTATGTGTGTATGTTGTTTGTTGTGTGTGTGTGTGTTTGTGTATGTGTGTGTGTGTGTGTGTGTGTTTGTGTGTGTTGTATGTGTGTGTGTGTGTTTATGTGTGTGTTGTTTATATGTGTGTGTGTGTTTATTTGTGTGTGTGTTTATATGTGTGTTTGTGTGTGTGTGTTTATATGTGTGTTTGTGTGTGTGTGTTTATATGTGTGGGTGTGTGTGTGTTTATATGTGTGTGTGTGTTTATATGTTGTGTGTGTGTGTGTGTGTGTGTGTGTGTGTGTGTGTGTGTGTTGTGTGTGTGTGTGTGTTTATATGTGTGTTTGTGTGTGTGTGTTTATATGTGTGTGTGTGTGTGTGTGTGTTTATATGTGTGTGTGTGTGTGTGTGTGTGTTTATATGTGTGTGTGTGTGTTTATGTGTGTGTGTGTGTGTGTTTGTGTGTGTTGTGTGTGTTATGTGTGTGTGTTGTGTGTGTGTGTGTGTTTATATGTGTGTGTGTGTGTGTGTGTTTATATGTGTATGTGTGTTTATATGTGTGTGTGTTTATATGTGTGTGTGTGTGTGTTTGTGTGTGTGTGTTTATATGTGTGTGTGTGTTTATATGTGTGTGTTTATATGTGTGTGTGTGTGTGTGTGTGTGTGTTTATATGTGTGTGTGTGTGTGTGTTTATATGTGTGGTGTGTGTGTGTTTATATGTGTGTGTGTGTGTGTGTGTTTATATGTGTGTTTGTGTGTGTTTATATGTGTGTGTGTGTGTGTGTTTATATGTGTATGTGTGTTTATATGTGTGGGTGTGTGTGTGTGTGTGTGTGTGTGTTGTGTGTGTGTGTTTATATGTGTGTTTGTGTGTGTTTATATGTGTATGTGTGTTTATATGTGTGGGTGTGTGTGTGTGTGTGTGTGTGTGTGTGTGTTTGGGCAGCATGGGTGTAAACACAGTAATGTAAATATTGCATTACAACCTTAAAACACATAAGACACACACTGTTCCACTGATGTCACAGTGAACATACATCAGGCTGTGAAAAGATTTTTACTCTGCAAAATCCTGTAGCTCCTTTCCTTGTTGCCTCTTCCAGGTTGCTATTTGCTCATGAAAGACCAAGGTACTTGTAATTGTCCTCAACATCTGCTATAGTTCCCTCCATAGGTTCTAGCTGGTTTGCTCAACTTGTAAGTCACTGCTCTTTCAGATGGGAGACCTGGGTTCAAATCTTCCTTCTGACTTTGTGTAGTTTTTTTAAACTACATCATATAATTAAAGAATACAAACATTACATGGAACATACAAAGACAATGTAGTTGATCGTGCACATTACCTGTAAATGTCATGCAAAATGTTCACTTTATCTTTACTAGTTTTTCATCATATAGTTGTATGAGAAAAATGCAAAAGGGGAAACACTTTCAGGAGTAAACCACACATGACACATATTAACCTTATATAAAGATTTACTACAAAGACAGTGGTAAATTCTTTTTTTTTTTTTTTTCAGTTTTTTTCATATGGGTATACTGTATTTTTTGGAATATAAATCACACTTTTTTTTCATGGTTCCTGCTGTTATACTCTGGTACGGCTTATATATTAATATGTTCACACTGACAGCCTCGAGAGGGCGCTGTCGACCGCACCATTACTTCTGTACCACTGAAAATGTAAAACTTTAAACAAACTTATAAAGACAACCAAAACCATCCTGTCGGGATTCAGAAAGGCCGGACTAATTCTAACTGGAACTGATGCTGAGTCTGACAACAGCTACACAGAAGAGGAAGCGGTGCTCTGTTTACCTCCAGAGGTCACAGAGTTGTTCAGAAGTGACACAGAGGATGAAGAATTGAATGGATTTAGTGATTTGGAGTGAGATGGAGAGTTTGGTAAACTTGTTCTGTTCTGTTGTTTATGTTATAGTTTATGTGAAGAACTGTTCATATGTGACGTTAACAGTCTGTTGTTCTCTGTTCTGTTGTTATTACTACAACTTGGCTTTCAAGATGAAATATCGGTTCCTGGTCTTTGATTTCATTAAATAAATTTCCCCAAAAAAGTGCAACTTATATGTTGTTGTTTTTTTTCTTCTTCTTCATTACGCATTTTTTAGCTGGTGTGACTTACATTCCAGAGCAATTTATATTCTGAAAAAATACAGTAAGTAGTCTGATCTGTGAAATACACTTTAGTGTTGTGGGTAACACTTCAGTTTCTTACCCGTTCTTGTGCACTGGAGGCCAAGATATAGACCGTCTGTGTGGTTTTCTGGTGGGAGGAAGAAAAAGAAGTACAGTTTTCCACAGGACCTGGTGTGATCTGAGCTGGGATCTCCTCATACAGTCTGCTCATCTATAAAACATTCATTTTTTGTTTAACACATTGTGAACAAGCTACAATCTTGTCTAGTAAAATGTTAGTTATTAAAACTGAAAGAAGTTTTTGTCCTTGTTCCATAGTTTTAATCTCTGACACCTCTGGGACATTATGTTATAATTTGAACATTTTAAATCACAATATTAATCAAACATGTTGAAATGAAAGAGACAAGTCTGCTGACTTCCACGGTTGAAAACTCCAGTCCCATGACCTTTTTCACAGCAGTCAGAAGTATCACATTAGCACATAGCCAAACTTCAAACTTCAAACTCAATGGTTTTCTAAGGCACAATATCTGTGGAAATGTCTTGTGTATTCTCTGCCAGCTTAATAAATCTGTCTGCCAATTTTTTTTTTTTTTTTTAGCAATTCTGGGTCCAATTTAGGGTTCAAAACTCTGGGGCCTGGGACAACAGACTCCTTTGACCCCTGTCTAACATTATGGAAATGAATAACTTAAGAGAAACTTGTGAATTCAGTGTTTTGCACAAGAGAGACGCTGTTACATGAGCTCTCTGTAATAAACACCACCGACTGTACGATCTGTGACATCCTGATATAATAAAGCCATAAACACAACAGAATAGACTAAATAATCAAATGTTATTAAGAATTGCCCCTTGAGATGCATCATCTCTTTTTTGAGGGGCTCCTGTAACAACAATGAATGACTATGGACAAAAGTCATATACAAAACTTATTCCATCCAATCACATACAAGACAAATTCCATCCAATCACAAGACATGCTGCTCTTCATCCTTCTGTCCCACACCCCCAAGATCCCCACCATGAAACATAACATGTGCACAGGTCTTTCCTCATGCAGTCTACAAATCAAGCGTGTAGAACTATGATGGCCCTAATGCTTTTATTTTCCAATTCAGTCCAATTCAACTTTATTTGTATAGCACATTTAATAAACAAGAAGGCTTCCAAAGTGCAATGTAAAACATTCAACTTTAAGAAGTCAGCAGAATTATGTTCCAGGCAAAAGGAACTAATAGAAACAACACATAAAAGAATAGGTAAAAGAAGTACTAATAAAAATAAGTAGATAAAAACAGTAAATATATAAACAAAAAAATAAAATAACAGAAAAGAATAATAATGATGCATCAATTTTATATAGTGCTTTTGTGGACACTCTAAGACGCTTTACAGAGCATTATTCATTCATTCCACACTCGGTGGTGGTAAACTACTATTGTCACAGCTGCCCTGGGCAGACTGGTGGAAGCAAGATTGCCAACCTGCAACATTGACCCTACAACCACCACCATCCTCACACACACACACACACACACACACACACACACGCACGCACACACACCACTTTCATACTAGGCAATGTGGGTGAATTGACTGGCACCCCCCTGAGGCACCTAAAAAAAAAAAAAAAGAAAAAAACCACAACAGAGGATAACAGAGCTCACACGGTGTTAGGAGCCACCACTTTTATATAAACTCATTTTTATATAAACTTGGGTTTATCCAGATATGTTGTATTTAATTGTAAAATGTCTGAAAAAATGAGACTTTTAAAGCATTACAAGCTCTTTATGCCAAAATCGGCTGTGTTCAGAAACTTTCACTGAAATGACATATGTGGGATCTCATAGCTCCTTATGCTCCTGAAGCTGTGGAGTTTCCTTTGCTAAAGGAGCTGTGAAAGGAAGCATGCAGGCTCCTTTTCCTAACGCCTTCCTCACTCAGCGCACTATTCTGAGCTATTTGATGAATTCAGAACAGGACTTTCTCTGATCTGAATCCTACGTAAACCCAGGACCTACAGCCAATCATGAATCAGTGCTAGTGCAGCCTCTGCTGCTACAGGAAGTAACTGAAACATGTAAAGACGGTAAACAAACTCCTGTCTGACTAAAAGAATCACTAATTCTTGTATGTGTCCTGTCTGCAGGTTAAGACAACGGCACCAGGTTCAGTTGGGATTGTTAAGTACTTTTTAAAAACTGTGTTAGCGCAGAATACATACAGTTCCTTCAAGGAGTATTTCATTTCTATTTTATTTGTATTGGCTCACCTCTGGAATTTCACAGTCATCAGCAGCAGTTGGATCTTCTGTAAAAAAGTGTTAAATGAACCAGACGGATAAAAAAAAAAAAGTGCATTGTTTCCATTGGAGTGTGGCTCACCTGTTGGTCTATTGGTTTTCTTTTTCCAGCACCAAATCAAAATACTCCCTGATACAATAATCAGAATGGTGGTTACACTCACAGCAACATACTGCAGCACAACTGAAAGAGACACGTTCAGAAGTGTCAGTGAAACTCAAATCATGCAGATGTAATTCTGAACATCATTTTTCAGAAGCTACCAGACAGTGTGGATGAGTTGTGCTCCTCCTGAGGTTGCTGTGAGCTCGTCACTTCAGATGCTTCTTGTGTCCTTTGTGTCGTCTGTGCTGGTGTCACATTATGGAGGGATGTGGTGGGAGCAGCTCCGAGGGTCAAACCTGGTGTTGGGGTTTCCACTGCAAAGAAAGATTAAAGGAGACATGTTAAGAAAGCTGCACAATATAATGCAGTAAATGAACTTATTGTGCCAAAACGTACATTCAAATAACACAATAATATTGTTATCACAATGGAAAACAGTTATCAAATATAGCTTTTTGTTCCTCATATCATGCAGCCCTAATATTAAAGCTTCAGTTCAATTTTCAGACACACTAAGAAAGCTGCACTATATATCACAAAAAAAAAAAAAAAAAAATCAATACTATATGACTGGCTGGTGCAATAATCAACCTCTACAATAACATTTGACAGAAGTGTACTAAAGTAACACGGACAAAAATGCAGATTTGATTCATGATTTTTCTTCTTATTAGACTTGGGTTGTTCTTGGTTTTGTCTCTTGAATTTTTATTTTGACTTGTAATTGAAGGCATGTGCATTTTAACTTTAATGTAGCTAAAGTTGTTGTGCCAAAAAGTGTATTCAAATATCACTTACATATTGTTATTGTAATAGAAAACAGAGTTATAGAATACAACATATTAGTCTCATGTCATGCAGCCTTAATATTAAGATCAGTCTGAGCTTCAGACTTTTAAACCATGTTTCCTCTTCTCATTTACACACTCACTGTTGTATTTAGAGTGACTCTTAAATGTTTTGAGTTCTTACATTCTCTGGCTTCAAGACGTCATAGTTTCATTTCCCCTTACAGCTCATACTCACCCTCTGCTCTGGACTCCTGTTTTGTTGCTCACAAAATATGACACATGTAAGACTCTGCAGTGCCACACATCTGTTTAAACTAATCATAAAGGGCAATATTAACTAAGTTCTGAAAGTGAAAGTGCTTTTTAAAAAAATAAAAAATAAAATGAAATAAAATAATACAATAAAAAGCATATAGCCCTGTACAATGGTATGGCATTAAAATTAATCTATTTTTCATACATTAAATTGTGGACATTTTAATTGCCAGAAAATACTTGGGTTTGTGGTGTCACCTTTTGGTCTCTGGTTCACCTGTGAAGTAAAAAACATTTCAAGTAACTTTATTTCTCTTTTACTGGGAAAAGGTCGAGAGTTTGCAGCTCTGTCAACAAAGCAAAGGGTGGTTACTTTGAGGAATTTGAATGTAAAATAAACAAATAGGATGAAAAATTCAGTAGATTTAGTGATTTGGAGTGAGATGGAGAGTTTGGTAAACTTGTTCTGTTCTGTTGTTTATGCTATAATTATCTGAAGAACTGTTCATATGTGACGTTAACAGTCTGTTGCTATGACTAGAACTGCCTTTTAACAGGAAGTGTCGATTCCTGGTCTCTGATTTTATCAAATAAATTTCCACCAAAAAGTCCGGTATGACTCATATGTGTTTTTTAAGTTATTCATTATGCATTTTTTGGCTGGTGCAATTTATACTCCAGAGCTACTTATAGTCTGAAAAATGCGGTAATTGTTGTGTATGGATGTACTTGTGTTTAGCTGGTAGCTGATGTAGACGTGTGGGTATGTCTTGTGGGTGATGTACGTGTGTGATGTAAACTTGTGGGTGTAGGTAGACGTGTGGGTGATGTAGACTGTGTGGTATGGATGTGAGTCTGTGGGTGATGTAGACTTGTTGGTGATGTAGACGTGTGGGTGTGTGTGTGGTATGAGACGTGTGGGTGATGTAGACGTGTGGGTGATGTAGACTTGTGGGTGATGTAGTGTGGGTGATGTAGACTGTAGACGTGTGGGTGATGTAGACGTGTGGGTGATGTAGACGTGTGTGATGTGTGGGTGATGTAGACGTGTGGGTGATGTAGACTTGTGGGTGATGTAGACGTTTGATGTAGACGTGTGGTGATGTAGACGTGTGGGTGATGTAGACGTGTGGGTGATGTAGACGTGTGGGTGATGTAGACGTGTGGGTGATGTAGACTTGTGGGTGATGTAGACGTGTGGGTGATGTAGACTTGTGGGTGATGTAGACTTGTGGGTGATGTAGACTTGTGGGTGATGTAGACGTGTGGGTGATGTGACGTGTGGGTGATGTAGACGTGTGGGTGATGTAGACGTGTGGGTGATGTAGACGTGTGGGTGATGTAGACTTGTGGGTGATGTAGACTTGTGTGGGTGATGTAGACTTGTGGGTGATGTAGACGTGTGGGTGATGTAGACGTGTGGGTGATGTAGACGTGTGGGTGATGTAGACGTGTGGGTGATGTAGACGTGTGGGTGATGTAGACTTGTGGGTGATGTAGACTTGTGGGTGATGTAGACTTGTGGGTGATGTAGACTTGTGGGTGATGTAGACGTGTGGGTGATGTAGACGTGTGGGTGATGTAGACGTGTGGGCTGAGCCTTGCACAGAATCTTACATCTAACCTAAAAAAAAATAATCCTTTCACAAGTAAAATTCAGTTACATCAATCCACTGCTCCAAATGTGTTATTTTAGCTAAACTAGCAGCCAATAAATGTAAATATGAGAGTTAAATCCCAGTTAAGATTGCAAAATAAATTATAATGTTGTTAATAAAGTTAAACTAAAAAAAACAAAACATACAAAACACAAGTAAGAGAAAACTGTTATAAAGCATTCATTTCAGTCGTGTCATTCATAAATGACACAGTTTAAGTGTAGTAAACATTAGTGGCCAGTCGAGGGCACACTACAGCAGCTCTGTTTACGAGTATTTAATATAGGGAAACTTGTTGCTATTAAAATCTTATTTCTTTAAAGGGCCCATCTCATGCAAAATCAAGTTTTCAGAGCTTTCTACCTTCTAAGAGTGATGTGTGGGCCTTGTATATGTACCTGAAGTGGTTTTTAGATTGATTCTGCGTTTTTTTTTAAACAAATTGCAGCATTTTTCTACCACCCTCCCAAGTGACAACGAACTAAAGCTGCTACAACAATGATGTGGCCAGCTACACCTATGATGGGTTTGACGTCGCCGGCTCCACCGCCTCCACCCCACATCGACTGACAATTCCCACATAAACACCTAAAGAAAAGCGACAGCATAAACTCATTGTTCTACACTGCAGTGAACACGATATAATAAGTTTATCTACTAGTGCGATTAATACTTTACCAATCAGTAATGTTCAGCTGATGTGGACGTGGTGCTTGAGCTTCGTGCTCCTCAAAGTCCTCTTCCAATTCCGGGTCCAACACATGCGGCTGAACGCGCTGTATCTCCGTGATGAATAAAAGTTTATTTCTACCGCTATCAGGGTGCACGCCTGTCTCCCCCTCCCTCCCTGAGATGGGCGGAGGAAGGGCGGCTCACTCGCCTATGTCACATTTGGAGGGCGGAGCCTGTGCTTTCTCAGGACGGGCGAGGGGATGAGCAATAGTTGGCCTTTCATAGTTCCTGGTCTGTGACTGTCTCCAAGAAATCAGTAAGATTTCAGAACATAATGGTGTAATGGATGTTCCAAAACCCAAATTGTGCTTGTTTATGGGCAGAAGATACAATGTGAAAAGAGTTATTTTACATGAGATGGAACCTTTAACTTTAAAAACAACACTAATGTACAAAAGATATACAGTGTTTGTTTATATAAATGCTAAACTATGTGGAAAAGATAATGAGACATGACTTTTGCTGGACCTCTAATTGCACTGGTTTTTATGTTAGAAACCTTAAGTGTCCAGTACCAACATGGGGGACATTCTGTTGGAACGTGCTGCATGGGCTCAGAACAGTGGTGCAGGTTCTGTATGTAGCAGTGCGCGCCTGCTGCCTTCTGCCACCAGGTGGCGCCTGGGCTTATAAAAGGGCACTCCCCGTAGCGTCTCGTTCTCTGACCTCGGCGCACTTCCGGGATAAGGCTCCGCCTTGTCACGCACAGGTAAACAACTGCTGTTCTCTAATTACAATTACAATTTTATAATTTAATGTGTGGTTTTATTGTAGTGCCACCGCTCCTAGAGTTCCGATGGCCCGATCGAAGTTATGGCTTGTGAGTAAAGCTCCTGTGTGTATTTGCTGTTGATCGCTACTAGCGCCACTGTGAGCCGCTGTCCACGGTTGGGTCGGTGTTGCTGTCAGATGCCCCGGCTGCTCGGCGTCAAGCCTCGTGGATGTAGAAGCATGTGTTTTGTGGTACGTTGGCTGGTCACTGGTTTAGGTTCATGTATGGGGCTACTACCAAGTGAAGGATAAAATATAATGTTCTTTGCTTTGTTTTATTGTGTTTTATATTGTAAGGACAAAGTCATCGTACAGCTGCTTTTGTGAAGCCCTTAATCGGCAGTTATGTGAACAGTGAACAGTCTACTCTTAAAGTTAAGATAACAAAAGGGAAACAAATGAATAATGGTAACAATAAATAATTTCATGTTTTGTAAGTCACTTGTCTCTGTCTATCAATTAACGAACCTGTGAGCCTTATTTTAGATTAGCAAATTTAGTTTAAATTTCTGGGCTATGCCCATTGGCGTTGTTGGTTTTGTTAAATTATATTACGTTGGGTTTCCCTCCTAAACCCTTTGTGTCGCCACATGTATATTTCTCTGACCATAAGAAAAGTTTGACTAGGTCTCGCTTCAGGCATGTTTTTGATAAGGGAGCAATGTTATAAAATGGTAAGAAAGATGTTGCATTAAACCCCATCTTTTAACATTATGGTTGCTAGGTAAGAGTGATGAAATGAGTAAGTAGTCTAACCTGTGAAATACTCTTTAGTGTTGTGGGTAACACTTCAGTTTCTTACCCGTTCTTGTGCACTGGAGGCCAAGATGTAGACCGTCTGTGTGGTTTTCTGGTGGGAGGAAGAAAAAGAAGTACAGTTTTCCACAGGACCAGGTCTGATCTGAGCTGGGATCTCCTCATACAGTCTGTTTGTCTGTAAAACATTTGATTTGGGTTTAACACGTTGTGAAAAAGCTACAATCTTGTCTAATAAAAGGTTAATCCTCCTGTGCTTGTTTCTGGTATATAGTTTTAAACTATGACACTTGTGAACCACTATGTTATAATTTATACACTTTTTAATATTCATATTCATCAAAACCATTTGCCGTAATGAAAGAAACAAATCCACTGATTTCCGCGTTTGAAAACTGTAGAGCCCAATGAGAGCTGACGTCACCGTAAACATCACAACAAAGTACCACACAGCTGTCAACAACTCAGATGGACAGCAACAAATCACACTAGTAAGTAGCAGATTTTTATATTTTTTTTTTTTTCATTTGTACCAAAATGACTAGGCAACACTCACAAATCCTACCTATCACAGTTTAAGAAAAAAAAAAAAAGAGAGAATGAAGTAAGTACAGAGCAGAGGACAGAGGCTGTGTACTGGTGGCAGGAGATGAACGGCAATATATGTATGGCATGTAGAAAATAAGTGATTTAAGTTTGCTCAAAAATGCACAAATCACTCCAACTCCACTTCAGGAGAGGGGAAATAACTATAACATTGCTAAATGCTCTGAAAAGTTACTTTTACATAAAAGATCTGCTTTACAACATTCAGTGCCTGCTACTAATAAGCAAACATTTTTGGATCACTGGTTCAGAATATTTCTAGCTCTCTTAAAGTTTTTTTTTTTTTTTTTTATTAATGGGCACTATATCACACATTTTAAAAGGAGCTGGATAAGATTTTTTAAATAAATTTCCTAAACATTATGTCCCCAGAAATGAGAAACAATGTTCAAATCAAATAGAGTTTTACTGACAGCAGTTATAATTATAATATAATGCACATTTTTTGGCCAAGTTGTAATATACTGTATGTTTGGTTCTCAAGATGATTATTCAATCAGAAAGCTGAATGAGCCTCACATGGGTCTCTAGTTTAAACCTAAAAGGACTTTCTCTGATCTGAATCCTACCTAAACCCAGGACCTACAGTCAGTCATGAATCAGTGCTAGTGCAGCCTCTGCTGCTACACTAGATTCTGTCCATGCACTGAGAACGAAGGAAACTTGTACTGTACATGCTCTTTGGTAAAAGTTCACTCTGTCATCAGTTTTAAACGGGTTTTAAACATGTACTGTTGTAGTGATGAGTCTTGTAAGCTGCTTCAGTGTATAGGACATGTCACTGCACTGACGCATGACACTTCTGAGAAAGACTACAGGAAGTAACTGAAACATGTAAAGACAGTAAACAAACTCCTGTCTGACTAAAAGAATCACAAATTCTTGTATGTGTCCTGTCTGCAGGTTAAGACAACAGCACCAGGTTCAAATGGGATTGTTAGACCCTTTTTAAAAACTGTAATTGCGCAGGCTACATAGAGTTCTTTTAAAGACTATTTCATTTTTATTACAAATAAATAAATAAATAAACTACTGCACATGGTTGGGGGTCAGTGTATTGGCTCACCTCTGGAATTTCACAGTCATCAGCAGCAGTTGGATCTTCTGTAAAAAAGTATTAAATGAAGAAGAAGACAAAAAAAAGTGCATTGTTTCCATTGGAGTGTGGCTCACCTGTTGGTCTATTGGTTTTCTTTTTCCAGCACCAAATCAAAATACTCCCTGATACAATAATCAGAATGGTGGTTACACTCACAGCAGCATACTGCAGCACAACTGAAAGAGACGTGTTCAGAAGTGTCAGTGAAACTCAAATCATGCAGATGTAATTCTGAACATCATTTTTCAGAAGCTACCAGACAGTGTGGATGAGTTGTGCTCCTCCTGAGGTTGCTGTGAGCTCGTCACTTCAGATGCTTCTTGTGTCCTTTGTGTCGTCTGTGCTGGTGTCACATTATGGAGGGATGTGGTGGGAGCAGCTCCGAGGGTCAAACCTGGTGTTGGGGTTTCCACTGCAAAGAAAGATTAAAGGAGACATGTTAAGCATAATCAACTTTTAAAGCAGAAGTAACTTTTCAGTGATAGAGCTCCCCCTGCAGCTTCCCTATGAAAATACATGGTCAGGTGAAATCAATGTAGTCAACTTTATATTTAACAATTATTATATCTGTTTTAAGGCTGTAAAATCCCTCACCACACACTTAATACACTTTTCTCACATAGGACCTTTTTTGCAGCCTTCTTAAAACGTATTGCTGCTGTCGTCCTTTTGTTATTTTTGTCCTTTATGAAATGAATGAACAAAGATGAATTTATTCCATAATGGAGTTTACAGCACCGAGTCCTGCACGGGTCCATTTTTGGAGACCCGCACCCGAGCAGTATAACACCACACCCACCCGTCAGCCCGAGATTATATCAAACTTTTGTGCTGCCTACACCATGGACTGAACCAAGACTAAACCAGGACTAACCCAAGACTAAACGTAGGACTGATTCCAGGACTGAAACAGGAGGACTAAAGCAGAACTGAACTAGGACTAAAACAGAACTTAACCAGGACTGAAACAGGACTCACTGTCGGAGCAGGCTTGGAGGTGACTGCAGGAGAAAGGACCGGCTCAGCTCTGCACCTCACGGAAGTAAATGTGGCCGTCGCCTGATCGCGCTTTGTGGACAACCTGCTCCGGGGGCTCTCTTAAGTCCAACATTAGTCCTGGTTTAGACCTGGTTTAATTCTGGTGTATTCCTGGTTTAGTCCTGACCCGCTCGCATACCTGCCCGTAAAATTCCAGAACATTAAAACCCGCCCATTTCAGCAACTATTTCCTGCACCAGACCCGGTGCAGGACTCTGCCCTTCCTTCAGTGTGTCCAGAAGTTTTTTGTGCGATGGTTAGCACCTTCCTCTGCCTTTTGGGTGTGACCGCAGGAGCCTTTGTCAGTGCAGAACGTTTTGTCGACATTGTGGGTTTTGTCAGGCAGAAAACTTGCAAACATTCAGCACTTCAGAATCACACTGATAGAGAGCGAACATTTATGTACATTTGGCAAGTGAACGCATTCTGTACTGTACAGGAGACACGGCACAGAGGAGATTGATTGACAATGGTCTACAGCCCCTTAGCCAATCAGGACGCAGGGGGAGGAACACAATGCGCCTTCATACACTGAAAAAAAACATGCAAAATTGTACCAAAAAAATCTGCAATAAAACCGCAATATAGCGAGGGACAACCTGATAAAAAGATAAAAAAATGTATCAATCCCCTCATCCCCTCTCTAAATAACACTTCACAGTTCTTCTCACTTTGGATTTTGATGTCACCAAACTCATGTTTACTAAATCCATGAATAATTCATGACTCAAACAGAATAGGTGAATCTTTGGCTCTTTCACCTACTTGTCTCATGAAAATGTTATTGCTTTACTGGAATGTTCCACAGTATCACACTAAAAAGAAACTACACTATGACATTTAACTCTCATTTATTTAATTACAGATATTTTTATTCCATCCATTCATTTTCGTCCGCTTATCCGGGGCTGGGCAGCAGCCTAAGCAGGGACTCCCAGACTTCCTTCACCCCAGACACGTCCTCCAGCTCCTCCGGGGGAACCCCGAGGCGTTCCCAGGCCAGCTGAGAGACATAGTCCCTCCAGCGTGTCCTGGGTCTTCCCCGGGGCCTCCTCCCTGTGGGACATGCCCGGAACACCTCCCGAGGGAGGCGCCCAGGAGGCATCCGAAACAGATGCCCGAGCCACCTCAACTGGCTCCTCTCGACGTGGAGGAGCAGCGGCTCTACTCCGAGCTCCTCCCGTGTGACTGAGCTCCTCACCCTATCTCTAAGGGAGCACCCAGCCACCCTGCGGAGGAAACCCATTTCAAGCGCTTGTATCCGCGATCTCGTCCTTTCAGTCACTACCCAGAGCTCATGACCATAGGTGAGAGTAGGAACGAAGACTGTCCGGTAAATCGAGAGCTTCGCCTTTCGACTCAGCTCCTCTTCACCACAACGGTCCGATACAGCGACCGCATCACTGCCGAAGCTGCACCGATTCACCTGTCAATCTCACGTTCCGTCCTTCCCTCACTCGTGAACAAGACCCCGAGATACTTGAACTCCTCCACTTGAGGCAAAGACTCCCCACCCACCTGGAGAGGGCAAGCCACCTTTTTCCGGTCGAGAACCATGGCCTCAGACTTAGAAGAGCTGATCTTCATCCCAGCCGCTTCACACTCGGCTGCAAACCGCCCCAGTGCACATTGCAGGTCCTGGTTCGATGAAGCCAACAGGACAACATCATCCGAAAACAGCAGAGATGAGATCCTGTGTTCCCCAAACCGGACCCCCTCCGGCCCCTGACTGCACCTAGAAATTCTGTCCATAAACACAATGAACAGAACCGGTGACAAAGGGCAGCCCTGGAGGAGTCCAACATGCACCGGGAACAGGTCTGACTTACTGCCGGCAATGTGAACACAGCTCCTGCTCCGGTCATACAGGGACCGGACAGCCCTTAGCAAAGGGCCCCGGACCCCATACTCCCAGAGCACCCCCCACAGGACACCACGAGGGACACGGTAGGTTGGGCAAACTCCCATGAACCCTCGAGCATGGAGAGTGTAGAGCTGGTCCAGTGTTCCATGGCCAGGACGAAAACCACACTGCTCTTCCTGGATCCGAGGTTCGACTATCGGCTGGATTCTCCTCTTCAGTACCCTGGCATAGACCTTACCGGGAAAGGCTGAGGAGTGTGATCCCCCTATAGTTGGAACACACCCTCCGGTCCCCCTTCTTATACAGAGGGACCACCACCCCGGTTTGCCAGTCCAGAGGTACTGTCCCCGACCGCCACGCGATGTTGAAGAGGCGTGTCAGCCAAGACAGCCCCACAACATCCAGAGACTTAAGGTACTCAGGACGGATCTCATCCAACCCTGGAGCCTTGCCACCAAGGAGCTGTCCAACCACCTCAGTGACTTCAGCCAGGGTGATGGATGAGTCCACCTCCGAGTCCCCAGACTCGGCCTTCCTCCTCGGAAGGACGTGACGGTGGGATTGAGGAGATCCTGAAAGTATTCCTTCCACCACCGGACAACGTCCTCAGTCGAGGTCAGCAGCTCTCCCCCGCACTGTAAACAGTGTTGGTGAAGAACTGCTTCCCCCTCCTGAGGCGCCGGACGGTTTGCCAGAATCTCTTTGAGGCCGTCCGATAGTCCTTCTCCATGGCCTCCCCGAACTCCTCCCAGCTCCGAGTTTTTGCCTCCGCGACCACACGGGCTGCAGCACGCTTGGCCCGCCGGTACCCGTCAGCTGCTTCAGGAGTCCCCCGAGCCAGCAAGGCCCGATAGGACTCCTTCTTCAGCTTGACGGCATCCCTTACTTCCGGTGTCCACCACCGGGTTCGGGGATTGCCGCTGCGACAGGCACCACAGACCTTACGCCCACAGCTCCGAGCAGCTGCATTGACAATAGAGGCCGAGAATGAAGCCCCCTCGGACTCCATGTCTCCAGCCTCCCCCGGAATCCGGGAGAAGTCCTCCCGGAGGTGTGAGTTGAAAGTCCCTCTGACAGAGGGCTCTGCCAGACGTTCCCAACAGACCCTCACTATACACTTGGGCCTGCCAGGTCTTTCCGGCTTCCTCCTCCGCCAGCGAACCCAACTCACAACCAGGTGGTGATCAGTTGACAGCTCAGCCCCTCTCTTCACCCGAGTGTCCAAGACACGCGGCCGGAGATCAGATGACACGACTACAAAGTCGATCATCGACCTCCGGCCTAGGGTGTCCTGGTGCCACGTGCACTTATGGACACCCTTGTGCTCGAACATGGTGTTCGTTATGGACAAACCGTGTCTAGCACAGAAGTCCAATAACAAAACACCGCTCGGGTTCAGATCAGGGAGGCCGTTCCTCCCAATCACCCCTCTCCAAGTGTCACTGTCGTTGCCCACGTGGGCGTTGAAGTCCCCCAGGAGAACAACGGAGTCCCCGGTCAGTGCACTGTCTAGTACCCCTCCCAAGGACTCCAAGAAGGCCGGGTACTCAGCACTGCTGTTCGGCCCGTAGGCCGACACCACAGTGAGAGACCTGTCCCCGACCCGAAGGCGCAGGGACGCGACCCTCTCGTTCACCGGGGTGAACTCCAACACACAGTGGCCTGAGCTGTGGGGCAATGAGCAGGCCCACACCAGCCCGCCGCCGCTCCCCGCGGCCAACGCCAGAGAAATGGAGAGTCCAGCCCCTCTCAAGGAGTTGGGTTCCAGAGCCCAAACTGTGCGTGGAGGTGAGGCCGACTATATCTAGTCGGTAACGCTCAACCTCCCACACAAGCTCAGGCTCCTTCCCCCCCAGCGAGGTGACATTCCATGTCCCCAGAGCTAGTCTCCATGCCCGGAGATCCGGTCGTTGAGGCCCCCGCCTTCGACTGCTGCCCAGATCTCTCTGCACCGGCCCCATATGGATCCTCCTGCGGGTGGTGGGCCCACGTAAGGACGGCCCCACGTCGCTCCTTCGGGCTGAGCCCGGCCGGGCCCCGTGGGGGAAGGCCCGGCCACCAGGCGCTCGCTGACGAGCACCCACCCCAGGCCTGGCTCCAGGGTGAGGCCCCGGTGACGCCAATCCGGGCAATGTAACTGGCCTCTGTAGTTTGTAACGTAATCCATTAAATTACTTAAAGTGAGTAACATAATCTGAATACTTTGGATTACTTGATTTGTTGTAGAGAAGCAAAGACCAGGAAATCTTCACATAAGATGTTTTATCTGCTAAAAGAAAATAAAAAGTCCAGACTTTACTTAACCAAATAAAAATATTATTGATAGAAGAGGAGGAGACACGTCCATGCAGCATGGTTTAGTCCTGTTCAATCCTGTTTTAGACCTGGTTTTAGACCTGATTTAGATCTAGTTTAGACCAGGTTTTAGTCCTAGTTTAGCCCTGGTTTAGGCCTGGTTTAGTCCTGGTTTAGTCCTCGTTTAGACCTGGTTTTAGACCTGGTTTAGATCTAGTTTAGACCTAGTTTTAGATCTAGTTTAGACCTGGTTTTAGACCTGGTTTAGTCCTGGTTTAGACTTGGTTTTAGTCCTGGTTGAGACCTGGTTTTAGACCTGATTTAGTGTCCGGCAATGAGTGGAATTACTGAGAAGAAAAAAAAAAAAAAGGGATATAGCCCAAAATGTGAAAACAGGAACATACCGCTGTGTAATCCATTTATTTCAACAAAGTAACTGTAATCCAATTACCACTCACTGAAACAGTAACTGTAACTGAATTCAGTTACTCATAATTTGTACTCTGATTACGTAATGCCGGTACATGTAATCTGTTACTCCCCAACACTGCCAATAACATAAAAAAAGTTTATGTTCAATTCTGACCTCTATAAATAAATACATTCAAATACTGTAACAGAGGCAACTGGAAACAACAGGGAATTTCATTGGACAAGTTCAATGATTTTTCATTCATTTGTTCTTTTTTTTGAAAATGATGTGAGTGATATATATATATATATTTTTTTTTTTTTACATTGATATGAAGAATGATGATGGGAAAGGAGCAGATAAGAAATGTAAATTCTTGTTTTTTTGTCAACTCCTTTTTAACATTTAACAGCAATACTGCCACTTTAGCTCACAATACCATAAAAAGTGAAAAGTCACAATGGTTTGGACAAATGATAACTACTCAAGTACATGTAAGTAACACTATAGTCAGGTTAGAAAATATAACAAATGTATTTTAGTTGATGTGTCTATCTAACAGGAGAATATGACACACTTACACTGAAGACAAAATGAGGATTTCTTTTAGGTTCATATCTAGATTGTCTTCCAGTTGCCGCTATTCAAGAATGTGGAACTTTCTCATGACATTGTGTTTTCAAAGGTCTGCAAATGTAAAAACAAGTAGTACACAAGATGCAACTTCCAAATACTCACCGACAAATATAATCAAAGAGGAACAGACTTTCATGCTGATGTGATGTTCTTGACACAGGAACTACTGTTGCTGATAGTGATAGTCTCTGCAAAGACTCTTGAGCAGGAAATTGTGACTTCGATGTCATCTCCTTCCTTTCTGTAGGTGCTATATTACTCTTCTGTGCACCTCAAGAGCTTCTGGTTTTCAGTAGAGGGAGAAGGAAGGGTGCAGTTTTGAAATGTATTTGTAGGGCCTTTTGCAGGGATGTACGGTCAAATAAGAGGCGATGGTAAAGACTAAGGTTTGCGACAGAGGTGCTGAAAAAGAAAGCTGAACTGATGTAGAGTTTCAGTCTTCTGCTGCTGGGTTCGAGAAGGAAGGGAGGGAAAATCATGTAATAAGACTATTTCCTGGTCATAGTTGCCCACAAAGTTTCATAGTACATAATACTTACCATATTTTTTTGGACTGTAACGCACACTTAAAATCCTTAAATTTTTTCAAAAAACCACAGTGCGCCTTTTGTATTAATTCTTGTTGTGCTGACTGACCTTGAACCGATTTTATGTGGTACACAGCTCTTAAAAATCGGTCAAAATGTTTTAGTACAACTTTGGTAAGCTAAGAAGCTGCACCACTTGATGTATTGTTGGAGCCTTATAGTAGTCAGGAGCCTCGTGGTGTAATGGCAAAATACCGTATTTTTCGAACTATAAGTCGTACTTTTTTCATGGTTTGGGTGGTCCTGCGACTTATACTCCGGTGCGACTTATGTATTAAAATTTTTTCCTGTACCACTGCGACTTTGCACTCTACTGTGCATGCCTCCTGTAGAAAAAGCCGCTGTGTCGCTGCAAATAGTGAAATATTCAGCCGAAAACGGTAATCGAGCAGCAGAAAGAAAGTTTGGAGTGAGCGAGAAACTTGTGATTAACTGACAGAAAGCGAAGATGGACACACAGTTTCACGGCAACCGGGCGGGTGGAATAATTCTAACTGGAACTGATGCTGAATCTGACAACAGCTACACAGAAGAGGAAGTGGCTCTGTGTTTACATTATGGATCTATGGTTTATCTCCAGAGTTCACGCAGAAGTGACACCGAGGATGAAGAATTCAATGGATTTAGTGATTTGGAGTGAGATCATGAGTTTTGGTAAACTTATGTTATGATGTTTATGCTTTAATCATCTGAATAACTGTTAATATTATACGTTAACATATTAACGCCTGTTCAGCCTGTTGTTCTCTATTCTGTTATTATTACTATAAGTTATAGTATAACTTGCCTTTCAAGATGAAATGTTGGTTCCTCGTCTCTGATTTTACAAAATACATTTTCTTAAAAAGTGCCACTTATTGTCCGGTGTGACTTATATGTTTTTTTCTTCTTCATTGCACATTTTTGGACTGGTGCGACTTATACTCCGGAGCGATTTATAGTCTGGAAAATACGGTATATGTCTGCATTGGCATTTATGACATCAATGAAGTGCTACTGAGAATATATGTCCATTCATATATACGGCCTATGTGTATGACCTGGCACATAATAATAATTCTAATCTCTGAAAAGTTTCACATGAACCATCTCCAATGTGATAGAAGCACAGAACAGACTCACCATCAGCAGAACATCCTCTGTCACAGAAAGAACAATCATATTCTACTGACAGAAGCTGAACCACATCAGTGCAAGAAGAGAGCTGTTTTTTTCAAAGTTTATAGTTTATGCAAATGAGCCATGTGGTTTTAAGTTTCTGTAAATCGTAAACAAATGTGCCAAAAGCTGCATTAAATTAAACACATTATTACTCAATGTATGATTGACTCCTCCTCGTGGTAAATAAAAAAAACAACCTTAAATAAACAACCCACATTCATATTCATAATACACAATGGATCGTGGATGCCTGGGCTAAAGGATCAGTCTCAAGTGTCATCCGTTGTGCCTTAAACACCAATCTGGAAAATGTATAAACAATCATAACTGGGTTCCCCCACCTCTTCCTCTTCTCACTTGTACTGTTATTATTTCCACAGTTGTCGTTATTCTCAACATTGAGCTTATCCCTCCAATACACCATTAAGAATCTCTACTTAAATACACACATTTAGTCATAGTTTACTGATGCTGAAACCTCACACTCTTACTCATACATACACAATCTTCCACACACATGCACACACATACTTTACACCTTGTCTGCTGTGGCGGTGTATGCACTGTACTGTATTTGTCCTGTCTAATGTCTGTGTGCATGTTGTATGTTGCAAATGAAATGAAATAACGTAAACGTAAACACATATGCGCAAAGCTGCATTAAACACATTATCTCAATGTATATTGAAAGAAAGTGGAGTACAGGAAATGTATGTAGTGTGGGAGCAGCGACGACCAATCAAAGCCTTTATTGTCTGTGTCGCTTCACCTGCTGTCTGTGTCGTTTCGACTCGTAGTTAGAAAATTTCGGAGGTGCACGTCAGTCAACGCAGAGGCTCTAGTGCTAGGGGGTACGCGTCGACACAGACTCTCTGCAGACAATTTGACGCTGGACCGTAAATTGGCCTTTATGTGTTGGACCCGGAATCGGACGAGGACTTTGAGGTGCATGAAGCACAAGCACCGCGTCAGCATCAGCTGAACATTACTGATTGGTAAAGTACTAATAAATGTTAGTAGATAAACTTGATTGAATGACTGAGGTGTGAGGTGTAATCTCCATTTTGCTATGATGCAGAAGCATTGAAGACAACTCACTAGAATAAAATGATGCCCTAAGTCTGTTGTTAGTATCAATATAATATCGTAGGACTACGTAATGTTTGTCAAACTAAAACAGGTAGAACAAGGGAGATGACATGCAGGTTGAAATTATATGTCAGATAATCTTAAAAAATAAACGCTGCATTTTGCTTGTAGTTATCTTCAGCGGTTTACTAGCGGTAAACTTACACATCTATGTGAAGTGCTTTCTGCTATGTCAAATGCATCATAGGTGTAGCTGCTGCGTCATTGTTGTAGCAGCTTTACTTCGTTGTCACATGGGAGGGTGACAGAAATACACTGCAATTTGTTAAAAAAAAAAAGACACCGAATCAATCTAAAAAACACTTCGGCGACATATACAAGGCCCACACATCACTCTTAGAAGGTAGAAAGCTGTGAGTATCTGCTGGTCCTGTTCCTCCTGTACTACTGTCACTTCACTCTACTGCACATGTCTCCTGCAGAAAGAGCCTCTGTTCTGTCTGTATCATATCAGTCAATCGCACTATTACTTCTGCACCACTGAACAATTTAACATTTAAACAAACTTATAAAGACGACTGAGAAGACTGAACACAAATGCCCCCAAAAAGAAAATCATATTTTGCAGATTACAAGCTGCAAGTAGCAAAATCTGCAGCCGAAAACGGCAATGGAGCAGCAGAAAGAAGGTTTGGAGTCAGTAAGAAACTTGTGACACCGGGAGGATGTAACATGAAACTTTCCTGAAGTCACTGGATGGATGGACAAAGTCTGGACTTCAGTGACACTGAAACCATCCTGTCGGAGATTCAGAAAGACCCGAATAATTCTAACTGGAACTGATGCTGAGTCTGACGACAGCGACACAGAAGAGGAAGCGGTGCTCTGTTTACCTCCAGAGGTCACAGAGTTGTTCAGAAGTGACACCGAGGATGAAGAATTGAATGGATTTAGTGATTTGGAGTGAGATGGAGAGTTTGGTATATGGACAGAAAGTGAGAGAGACAGACAGACAGACAGAGGGTGAGAGAGACAGACAGAGAGTGAGAGAGACAGACAGACAGACAGACAGAGACAGACAGACAGAGACAGACAGACAGAGAGTGAGAGAGACAGACAGACAGACAGAAAGTGAGAGAGACAGACAGACAGACAGACAGAGAGTGAGAGAGACAGGCAGTGAGACAGACAGAGAGTGAGACTGTTTACATTCAGCTGATTATTTTCATATCTGTCCATTTTTAGAAAATAACACCTTGGTGTCCTTGGAGGAGCTCTTCATGTTTGCCACAGGGGTGCCACGCGTGCCTCCAGCTGGAATGGATCCAAAGCCACGCCTTGAGTTTCTCGCAAGTTCAACATTCCCAATGGCAAACACATGTGCCAATACTTTAAAGCTTCCTCTACTGGACTGCTACAGTACCTTTAAAACAAACATGGATTTTGGGATAAAGAATTCCCCTGGATTTGGATGTCATTAATTCAATGTTAATGAGCTGTTCTATGGGTGTTAATGAGTTAATGTTGTATCTTAATAGGATGTGTTGTGTTCAACAGTCAGTAAAACAAATGTGAAAAGACAGACAAGTTAACTGAGTGATTGCAGTGTCCACATGTTCAGGCTAGTGTTTAAATATTGTCACAGGAAATTCTACATTTTATCCAGCAAATAGCACTGTTTATTGTTACAGTCATCAGCGCTTCAGAAGCTGAATGTGCTAATTTTACTCAATTTTTTTTTTATGAATATAAAAAAAATAAATAAAAAAAAAACAGGCCAAAATAATTTGTGTGTTTGTTTATTGTATGGACTTGAACATTTGCACAAAACATACAGCTGTAACATGTAATTTTATTGAAATGTACAACTTGTTACAACTTCAGGGTTTAGGGTTTAGGGTTTTTGGGTTAGGGTTGGGGTGGGGGTTATTAGGGATGTCATAAAGCAAAGCGCTGCTTTGAAGTACCAGTAGTAAAAGTGTTCTGTCACTTTAGTGTTTATTTCACTGTGTCACTCAAAGTTTACTTTAAAGCAGCGTCGTGCTTCTCTGATGATGTCATAAAGCAGAGTTCTATCACCATGGAGATCCAGGGCGGCATTAGAACATCACGTTGCTACGGCGACAGCGCACTTCGGTGACATATACAAGGCCCACACACATCACTCTTAGAAGGTAGAAAGCTCTGAAAAGTTGATTTTGCATAACATGGGCCCTTTAAAGAGTATACAAGAAAGAAGAGAGATTCAACCCACGGTGCCCAAAAAGTACCTCTCTGGTGGTTCGGTTGGTGATGAAATTCCACATAGAGCTGAATATCATTGGAATGTTCAGTGGGTACATTCACAGGAAGGTAAAATGTACCAAGTGTAAAGTAAAATGAATCGATACTGACAAACACTAGTATGAAATAAAAAGACAAGGACAGAAGCACATATAGAGTAGTTTTTATCAGTTTATCGGCCAAACATGTCAGCATGTTTTGCCCATGATGCCATTCTTGTTTTTGTCAGTCTTTTTATAATTTCTTGAATGTTACTTTGCCTGTGGCTGTTGAGCGGGCAATGAGACCAGGTTGTAGATGTCGTTTTCCTTATAGCAGGAAGGAGCAGGAGTGACTTCCACAGAACCAGGGATCTCCTCATACAGTTGGTTGATCTGGGGTAAAAAAAAAAAATAATAATAATTGACAGAGCATGACATTTTAGACTAAATGTAGGCTATTTTAAAATGTATATGACGGGTTTTCATTGAAATTTAGACATGTTTTGGTTCCTGTTAATGAGGGGGGTCTATTTTACTTCTGTGGGGAAGCCTATAGGCGCATCAAGAATCTCAGCCTTCCTGTCATTGCACAACTTCATACTGGGAAGGATTCTCCGAAATAGTAAGCATGAAACCGCCATGTTTGTTTTCCCAGTGGGATGTGTCTATTGACAAAGTCAGTCTTTTCTAGTCTTTTGAACCATATCACTTTTGTTTCTGGTTCTGATATTGTCATATTTTAATTTTGGGATTGGGACATCGTAATTGTGTGGTTGTTGGATCCTAACAACGGAAAATGGCTTGAGAAATTTGTTTGCGAACTTCATAAATGCAAAAGGGAATCAGATGTGTGTGACTGCAAACCTCTGTTCAAACAATTTTCCTTCCCAATGGAACTGAAAAATAGTGAAAGGTGAAGGTGATGGGCAGGACTGATCCACAGGAAAGACGAAAAAGGAAACTTTGACTTCCTAAATCATCCTGAGTTTGTATGTGGAGCACCATCAAAGTGGGATCCCGATCCCTCACTCAACTTGGTTACGTATTTAAAAAGTCAACGCCAAAGCGAAAGGCACCAACTGTTCACCAAGAAACACCTTCCACTGCAAAGAGACCAAGACGTGATGTTGCTGTAAAACCACAAGAACAAGAAAGTACTCGCTTGTCCTGTTTGTCTTGTGTAACAAACAGGATCCTGCTTTGATGGCGCTCCACATACAAAATGTTCTCTGTAAACTCGGGATGATTCAGGCAGTCAAAGGTTTATTTTTTCGTCTTTCCTGTGGATCAATCCTGCCCATGGCCTTCACCTTTCACTATTTTTCAATTCTGTTGGGAAGGGAAACAGTTTGAACAGAGGTTTGCAGTCACACACATCTGATTTCCCTTTTGCATTTTTGGAGTTCGCAAACGCATTTTTCGAGCCGTTTTCCACTGTTAGGATCCAACAACCACACAATTACAATGTCCGAATCCCAAAACTAAAATATGACGATATCAGAACCAGAAACAAAAGTGATATGGTTCAAAAGACTAGAAAAGACTGACTTTGTCAATAGACACATCCCACTGGGAAAACAAACATGGAGGTTTGATGCTCACTTTTTTGGATCCTTCCCAGTATGCATTGCGCAATGACCGGAAGTCTGAGATTCTTGATGTGTCTATTAACTACACATCACGTGTAAAGAGAGAGAGATACTTTACTAATTCTGACGGAAACAAAAATTTTGCTGTAGCAACATTTCCACTGCGCATCTCTGTGGCCTTTGTGTCTGTGTGCCTTTGTCTCAGGTCAGTTTAACAGGACGACTGGTCAGGGAGGGGCAGCAAAAATCTGTGTCAGGGCAGTTTGAAGAGAGGAAGAGCCAAAAGTGTCCCTCGTCATCCCCCAGACAAATCTCACCGTGATCATGTTTTTGTATGTTTATGGAGATGTAGACTTACAGTGAACTGTAAGAAAGGTTCGAATAGGGCCTGGGAGAGATCTCTACATTACTGAAACATGCATAGATGACATAAAAATGCTTCAGGCATGTTTTTGATGAAGGAACATTTTAACAAGGTAAAAAAAAAAAAAAAAAGATTTTGCATAATACCTGTTTTTTAACATTATGGTTGCGAGGTAACAGCTATGAAATAAATACCATATTTTTCGGACTGTACAGTAAGCTCACTCTTTTCATGGTTTGGGTGGTCCTGCAATTTATACTCCGGTGCGACTTATAAATGAATATTTTCATACTGACAGTTGCAAGAGGTTCTAGTCTTGTGTGTGAGTATCTGCTGCTCCTGTTCCTCCTGTACCACTGTCACTTCACTCTACTGCACATGTCTCCTGCAGAAAGAGCCTCTGTTCTGTCTGTATCATGTCAGTCGATCACACCATTACTTCTGCACCACTGAACAATTTAACATTTAAACAAAAAGACGACTGAGAAAACTGAACACAAATGCCCCCAAAAAGAAAATCATATTTTGCAGATTACAAACTGCAAGTAGCAAAATCTGCAGCCAAAAATGGCAATTGAGCAGCAGAAAGAAAGTTTGGAGTCAGTAAGAAACTTGTGACACCGGGAGGATGTAACATGAAACTTTCCTCAAGTCACTGGATGGATGGACAATGTCTGAACTTCAGTGACACTGAAACCATCCTGTCGGGATTCAGAAAGACCCGAATAATTCTAACTGGAACTGATGCTGAGTCTGACGACAGCGACACAGAAGAGGAAGCGACGCTCTGTTTACCTCCAGAGGTCACAGAGTTGTTCAGAAGTGACACCGAGGATGAAGAATTAAATGGATTTAGTGATTTGGAGTGAGATGGAGAGTTTGGTAAACTTGTTCTGTTCTGTTGTTTATGTTATAGTTTATGTGAAGAACTGTTCATATGTGACGTTAACAGTCTGTTGTTCTCTGTTCTGTTGTTATTACTACAACTTGGCTTTCAAGATGAAATATCGGTTCCTGGTCTCTGATTTCATTAAATAAATTTCCCCAAAAAAGTGCAACTTATATGTTTTTTTTTTTTCTTCTTCTTCATTACGCATTTTTTAGCTGGTGTGACTTACATTCCAGAGCAATTTATAGTCTGAAAAAATACAGTAAGTAGTCTGATCTGTGAAATACACTTTAGTGTTGTGGGTAACACTTCAGTTTCTTACCCTGTTCTTGTGCACTGGAGGCCAAGATATAGACCGTCTGTGTGGTTTTCTGGTGGGAGGAAGAAAAAGAAGTACAGTTTTCCACAGGACCTGGTGTGATCTGAGCTGGGATCTCCTCATACAGTCTGCTCATCTGTAAAACATTCATTTTTGGTTTAACACATTGTGAACAAGCTACAATCTTGTCTAGTAAAATGTTAGTTATTAAAACTGAAAGAAGTTTTTGTCCTTGTTCCATAGTTTTAATCTCTGACACCTCTGGGACATTATGTTATAATTTGAACATTTTAAATCACAATATTAATCAAACATGTTGAAATGAAAGAGACAAGTCTGCTGACTTCCACGGTTGAAAACTCCAGTGTCCCATAGACCTTTTTCACAGCAGTCGGAAGTATCACATTAGCACATAGCCAAACTTCAAACTTCAAACTCAATGGTTTTCTAAGGCACAATATCTGTGGAAATGTCTTGTGTATTCTCTGCCAGCTTAATAAATCTGTCTGCCAATTTTATTTTATTTTTTAGCAATTCTGGGTCCAATTTAGGGTTCAAAACTCTGGGGCCTGGGACAACAGACTCCTTTGACCCCCTGTCTAACATTATGGAAATGAATAACTTAAGAAACTTGTGAATTCAGTGTTTGCACAAGAGAGACGCTGTTACATGAGCTCTGTAATAAACACCACCGACTGTACGATCTGTGACATCCTGATATAATAAAGCCATAAACACAACAGAATAGACTAAATAATCAAATGTTATTAAGAATTGCCCCTTGAGATGCATCATCTCTTTTTTGAGGGGCTCCTGTAACAACAATGAATGACTATGGACAAAAGTCATATACAAAACTTATTCCATCCAATCACATACAAGACAAATTCCATCCAATCACAAGACATGCTGCTCTTCATCCTTCTGTCCCACACCCCCAAGATCCCCACCATGAAACATAACATGTGCACAGGTCTTCCCTCATGCAGTCTACAAATCAAGCGTGTAGAACTATGATGGCCCTAATGCTTTTATTTTCCAATTCAGTCCAATTCAACTTTATTTGTATAGCACATTTAATAAACAAGAAGGCTTCCAAAGTGCAATGTAAAACATTCAACTTTAAGAAGTCAGCAGAATTATGTTCCAGGCAAAAGGAACTAATAGAAACAACACATAAAAGAATAGGTAAAAGAAGTACTAATAAAAATAAGTAGATAAAAACAGTAAATATATAAACAAAAAAAATAAAATAACAGAAAAGAATAATAATGATGCATCAATTTTATATAGTGCTTTTGTGGACACTCTAAGACGCTTTACAGAGCATTATTCATTCATTCCACACTCGGTGGTGGTAAACTACTATTGTCACAGCTGCCCTGGGGCTGCACCATTGACCCTACAACCACCACCATCCTCACACACACACACGCACGACACCACACACACACACACACGCACACACACACACGCACACACACACACACACACACACACACACACACGCACACACACACACACACGCACACACACACACACACACACGCACACACACACACGCACACACACACACGCACACACACGCGCACACACACGCGCACACACGCACACACACACACACACGCACGCACACACACACACACACCACTTTCATACTAGGCAATGTGGGTGAATTGACTGGCACCCCCCTGAGGCACCTAAAAAAAAAAAAAAAAAGAAAAAACCACAACAGAGGATAACAGAGCTCACACGGTGTTAGGAGCCACCACTTTTATATAAACTCATTTTTATATAAACTTGGGTTTATCCAGATATGTTGTATTTAATTGTAAAATGTCTGAAAAAATGAGACTTTTAAAGCATTACAAGCTCTTTATGCCAAAATCGGCTGTGTTCAGAAACTTTCACTGAAATGACATATGTGGGATCTCATAGCTCCTTATGCTCCTGAAGCTGTGGAGTTTCCTTTGCTAAAGGAGCTGTGAAAGGAAGCATGCAGGCTCCTTTTCCTAACGCCTTCCTCACTCAGCGCACTATTCCAAGCTATTTGATGAATTCAGAACAGGACTTTCTCTGATCTGAATCCTACGTAAACCCAGGACCTACTAGAGGTAAGATCTTAAGACCGAGCCCAAGCCCGACCCGACCCGAATTTCGGGTCGGGTCGGGTCTAAAATGTCAATCATTACTTCGGGTCGGGTCGGGCTCGGGCTTCAAATAAATATATGTTTATAAAATGTATGCTAAAACGATGTGTGGATACTAAACTAAGGAATACTTGTTATAAAATAAATAATATGGATAAAACAGAGAAGTAATGTAATGTAATTGCTATTTAACTACTAAACAGGATCCGCAGAGCCAGAGCTCTGCGCACGTGAACGCCCCCTCTTCATTTAATCATCTTCCCCTCCGCAAGTCTGCATCTATTTTGACCTGGTATCCCCAATATGGAGGAGCAAGAAGTTAAACTAAAGGCAGGAGAACTGAAAAGACAAACACGCACCGGTAAGAGTGAGGTGTGGAAAAGCTTCAAATTGATTGTTGAAAATGCTACAGAAACTTGCGTTGGCTTCGCTGAATGTCGTCAATGTGGCGCTTTGCTTTCATACGAGAGCAAAAAGACTGGCACCTCGACGCTGAGCACTGCTCCTCCTCCCGAGTCCTCACAAATAAAATATGACATTTCGGGTTTGCTTCGGGCTCGGGCCTGCAAATCAAGTTAATTGGTCGGGCTCGGGCCGGGTCGGGTCTTAATACCCGCGGGCCGGGTCGGGTCGGGCTGGATTTTTTAGGCCCGATCTCACCTCTAGGACCTACAGCCAATCATGAATCAGTGCTAGTGCAGCCTCTGCTGCTACAGGAAGTAACTGAAACATGTAAAGACGGTAAACAAACTCCTGTCTGACTAAAAGAATCACTAATTCTTGTATGTGTCCTGTCTGCAGGTTAAGACAACGGCACCAGGTTCAGTTGGGATTGTTAAGTACTTTTTAAAAACTGTGTTAGCGCAGAATACATACAGTTCCTTCAAGGAGTATTTCATTTCTATTTTATTTGTATTCCCTCACCTCTGGAATTTCACAGTCATCAGCAGCAGTTGGATCTTCTGTAAAAAAGTATTAAATGAACCAGACGGATAAAAAAAAAAAAAGTGCATTGTTTCCACTGGAGTGTGGCTCACCTGTTGGTCTATTGGTTTTCTTTTTCCAGCACCAAATCAAAAATACTCCCTGATACAATAATCAGAATGGTGGTTACACTCACAGCAACATACTGCAGCACAACTGAAAGAGACGTGTTCAGAAGTGTCAGTGAAACTCAAATCATGCAGATGTAATTCTGAACATCATTTTTCAGAAGCTACCAGACAGTGTGGATGAGTTGTGCTCCTCCTGAGGTTGCTGTGAGCTCGTCACTTCAGATGCTTCTTGTGTCCTTTGTGTCGTCTGTGCTGGTGTCACATTATGGAGGGATGTGGTGGGAGCAGCTCCGAGGGTCAAACCTGGTGTTGGGGTTTCCACTGCAAAGAAAGATTAAAGGATTAAAGATTCAAGAATATCTATATCACATTACTGGCTGATGCAATAATCGATCTATACAATAACAGGGACAAAAAGACAGATTTGATTCATGATTTTCCTTGTGAGTGAGTGTGAACAGGTCAGCAGTATTTGGCTGCTGGAGTAGGATGGTACAGGTACATATATGGTGATGGCATCTGAACCAATCTGTGACGGCTGTGACATTTAAAAGCTCGGCCAGAGTGAGTGTGTCTGCAATCTTTGACTCATTACCATGTAGCCAAGAGGGCTGTGGGCTAAAAGGGAAAAACTCTCCACAAATATCTGCATTCTCCTGCATTCAAAACACCATAGCTCCATTTCCATTTTCCTTTATACCCCATACTCACCCTCTGCTCTGGACTTCTGTGTTTTCCTCACACAAAATGTGACACATGTAAGATTCTGCATCTATTTAAACAAATTATGAAGGGCAATATTGACTTTGAAAAGTTCTGAAAGTGAAAGTGCTTTAAAAAAAAAAAAAAAAAAAGGTTTACTATTTAACTTTTCTGGTGCAGGGTCACATACTTGATTGTTTTGCCAGGAATGTTTCATGGTATGGCATTAAACTTAATCTACTTTTCATTAATGCCAAAAACTACTTGGTTTGGTGGAGTTATCTGCTGGTCTCCATGGAGATAAGTTTTATACAGTTTTGTGAAACATAGCAGAAAAACGTTAAGACAAAGGTCTTAATGTGGTCTTGTTGTGAAGATAAATTAATAAATAAAAAAGGATTTTGGACCGTCCACTTAAAAACGGACACTACCAGGCAAAAGTCTGGACACTTCTCATTCATGTTTCTGCTTTATTTCCATCACTGAAGGCATCAAAACTATGAATGAACATTTATAGATTGTAGGAACAAAAATAAACTCTAACTAAATCGAAACTTGTTTTGAAAACAGACACCCTTTGCTTTTATCACAGCTTTTGACAATTGGTGTTCCTTGACCCTGACCCTGGTTCACCTGTGAAGTAAAAAACATTTCAAGTAACTTTATTTCTCTGTTACTGGGAAAAGGCCAAGAGTTTGCAGCTCTGTCAACAAAGCAAAGGGTGGTTACTTTGAGGAATTTGAATATAAAATATACAAATATTTAGTTGAGTTATTTCACTTTTGTTTCTTTGTTTGATAATTCCATACATTTTGCATCATACATTTGAAGTCTTCTGTATGAATCTATAATGTAGAAAGTGATAAACATGAAGAAAAAGACAATGAAGGAGACGGTGTGTCCAGTTTCTACTGGTCGTGTCCAAAGTGCAGAGTTTAAAATGAACAATCGTCTGGTGATGTCAAATGTGGAAATAACTTACCACTGATGACTTTTAATATAAATGTTGAAATCTCTCCATGTTCCAGACCACATGTGTATGACCCAGCATCAGATCTTCTCACGTTTGTGATGATCACATTTAATTGTAGTAATTGCGTGTGAGATCCTTTGATAACTTCAATGCCGTATCTTCCATTCTGCAGTCGGTTGTTTGCAGTCTCAACCAAAGTGTCTTCTTTCCCTTTACAGTCATTTTGACAGAAGATTTTTTTGTTTCCATTGAAATAAAGTAAACATTGGGCTGTAAAATTGTGTCCTTCTGTTGCTTCAATCACTTTAGTCTCTGTTTTGCTGAATAATAGTCTTCCATGGCACAACACTGTTGAACACAAGAATGAAAAGTCATTTTGTACAGAAATACATAAAAATACTGGAATAGAGACAATGAGATGGACAATGGAACATGATGCAAACTCAACAGACACATTAGAATTACACTGGCAGTTAAAAGTTTGGACACACCATCTTTCTACATTTTATATAGACATCAAATATACAATGCAAGATGTGTGAATTATGAATCAAAGAAGAAAAAGGTAAATCACTCAATATATATATATTTTAATATATATATTTTACATTTATTTTTTGTTTACTTCATTCCATATGTTTTCATTCATAGTTTTGGAGAGAAAATCTACAATGCAAATATTCATAGCAATAAAAACGAAACATAAACTTCATAAATGCATAAATATGTCCAAGTGTGTTTCTGTATTTTTCATTCTTGAATTTGTTCCTTTTCTGAATATTATGTAAGTGACATTGTTTAGATCATTCTGAACATTCTACATGAATATGCACGATTGCAATGGAACATATAAGAAGGACACATTTATATTTGAACATTCTGATAACATTCTGATGTATTCTGGTGCATTATAAAGAGTCCAAAAGCCAAGTACTCACCAACAAACAGCATCAATAGTGAACACATGTTCATGTTCAACTGATGTCCTTGACACTTTTGGGTTCTGACTGACTGCGAACACTTTTCAGCTGCACAAAGTCACACATATATCATTTCCTTCCTTTCTCAGGTGCCACTTGTCACGCCTCTCTCATATCTCAGGCTGAAAAAAACAAACAAACATTTATTTATTTTTCAAACAGGCACAGTAATAGGAGGAAAATGTTCTCTCATACACATATGTGATTTATTAATATTAAAATGATTTATTCTTACACTAAAAGTCCAACCTCTCCTCCTCTCCTGACCGTGTGCGTGTGTGTGTGTGTGTGTGTGTGTGTGTGTGTGTGTGTGTGTGTGTGTGTGTGTGTGTGTGTGTGTGTGTGTGTGTGTGTGTGTGTGTGTGTGTGTGTGTGTGTGTGTGTGTGTGTGTGTGTGTGTGTGTGTGTGTGTGTGTGTGTGTGTGTGTGTGTGTGTGTGTGTGTGTGTGTGTGTGTGTGTGTGTGTGTGTGTGTGTGTGTGTGTGTGTGTGTGTGTGTGTGTGTGTGTGTGTGTGTGTGTGCTGTGTGTGTGTGTGTGTGTGTGTGTGTGTGTGTGTGTGTGTGTGTGTGTGTGTGTGTGTGTGTGTGTGTGTGTGTGTGTGTGTATATGTGTGTGTGAGTGTGTGTGTGAGGAGCCGCTCCAGAGAGAGAGAGGAGCCGCTCCAGAGAGAGAGAGGAGCCGCTCCAGAGAGAGAGAGAGAGAGAGAGAGAGGAGCCGCTCCAGAGAGAGAGAGGAGCCGCTCCAGAGAGAGAGAGGAGCCGCTCCAGAGAGAGAGAGGAGCCGCTCTTAGACTTCCTGTTTGAAGCACTGTTGGAGCAGGCTACACACTTTAGATTTTCTGTGTTGTTGCTCACTNCAATTCCCACATAAACACCTAAAGAAAAGCGACAGCATAAAACTCATTGTTCTACACTGCAGTGAACACGATATAATAAGTTTATCTACTAGTGCGATTAATACTTTACCAATCAGTAATGTTCAGCTGATGTGGACGTGGTGCTTGAGCTTCGTGCTCCTCAAAGTCCTCTTCCAATTCCGGGTCCAACACATGCGGCTGAACGCGCTGTATCTCCGTGATGAATAAAAGTTTATTTCTACCGCTATCAGGGTGCACGCCTGTCTCCCCCTCCCTCCCTGAGATGGGCGGAGGAAGGGCGGCTCACTCGCCTATGTCACATTTGGAGGGCGGAGCCTGTGCTTTCTCAGGACGGGCGAGGGGAGGAGCAATAGTCGGCCTTTCATAGTTCCTGGTCTGTGACTGTCTCCAAGAAATCAGTAAGATTTCATAACATAATGGTGTAATGGATGTTCCAAAACCCAAATTGTGCTTGTTTATGGGCAGAAGATACAATGTGAAAAGAGTTATTTTACATGAGAGGGAACTTTAACTTTAAAAACAACACTAATGTACAAAAGATATACAGTGTTTGTTTATATAAATGCTAAACTATGTGGAAAAGATAATGAGACATGACTTTTGCTGGACCTCTAATTGCACTGGTTTTTATGTTAGAAACCTTAAGTGTCCAGTACCAACATGGGGGACATTCTGTTGGAACGTGCTGCATGGGCTCAGAACAGTGGTGCAGGTTCTGTATGTAGCAGTGCGCGCCTGCTGCCTTCTGCCACCAGGTGGCGCCTGGGCTTATAAAAGGG
The DNA here is from genome assembly GCF_026225935.1 of Boleophthalmus pectinirostris. Classification (NCBI taxonomy): domain Eukaryota; kingdom Metazoa; phylum Chordata; class Actinopteri; order Gobiiformes; family Gobiidae; genus Boleophthalmus; species Boleophthalmus pectinirostris. Next base: position 32,271,698 of record NW_026571153.1, read on the forward strand.
CACTCCCCGTAGCGTCTCGTTCTCTGACCTCGGCGCACTTCCGGGATAAGGCTCCGCCTTGTCACGCACAGGTAAACAACTGCTGTTCTCTAATTACAATTACAATTTTATAATTTAATGTGTGGTTTTATTGTAGTGCCACCGCTCCTAGAGTTCCGATGGCCCGATCGAAGTTATGGCTTGTGAGTAAAGCTCCTGTGTGTATTTTGCTGTTGATCGCTACTAGCGCCACTGTGAGCCGCTGTCCACGGTTGGGTCGGTGTTGCTGTTCAGATGGCCCGGCTGCTCGGTGTCAAGCCTCGTGGATGTAGAAGCATGTGTTTTGTGGTACGTTGGCTGGTCACTGGTTTAGGTTCATGTATGGGGCTACTACCAAGTGAAGGATAAAATATAATGTTCTTTGCTTTGTTATTATTGTGTTTTATATTGTAAGGACAAAGTCATCGTACAGCTGCTTTTGTGAAGCCCTTAATCGGCAGTTATGTGCACAGTGAACAGTCTACTCTTAAAGTTAAGATAACAAAAGGGAAACAAATGAATAATGGTAACAATAAATAATTTCATGTTTTGTAAGTCACTTGTCTCTGTCTATCAATTAACGAACCTGTGAGCCTTATTTTAGATTAGCAAATTTAGTTTAAATTTCTGGGCTATGCCCATTGGCGTTGTTGGTTTTGTTAAATTATATTACGTTGGGTTTCCCTCCTAAACCCTTTGTGTCGCCACATGTATATTTCTCTGACCATAAGAAAAGTTTGACTAGGTCTCGCTTCAGGCATGTTTTTGATAAGGGAGCAATGTTATAAAATGGTAAGAAAGATGTTGCATTAAACCCCATCTTTTAACATTATGGTTGCTAGGTAAGAGTGATGAAATGAGTAAGTAGTCTAACCTGTGAAATACTCTTTAGTGTTGTGGGTAACACTTCAGTTTCTTACCCGTTCTTGTGCACTGGAGGCCAAGATGTAGACCGTCTGTGTGGTTTTCTGGTGGGAGGAAGAAAAAGAAGTACAGTTTTCCACAGGACCAGGTCTGATCTGAGCTGGGATCTCCTCATACAGTCTGTTTGTCTGTAAAACATTTGATTTTGGTTTAACACGTTGTGAAAAAGCTGCACTCTTGTCTAATAAAAGGTTAATCCTCCTGTGCTTGTTTCTGGTATATAGTTTTAATCTCTGACACTTGTGAACCACTATGTTATAATTTATAAACTTTTTAATATTCATATTCATCAAAACCATTTGACGTAATGAAAGAAACAAATCCACTGATTTCCGCGTTTGAAAACTGTAGAGCCCAATGAGAGCTGACGTCACCGTAAACATCACAACAAAGTACCACACAGCTGTCAACAACTCAGATGGACAGCAACAAATCACACTAGTAAGTAGCAGATTTTTATATTTATTTTTTTTTTTTCATTTGTACCAAAATGACTAGGCAACACTCACAAATCCTACCTATCACAGTTTAAGAAAAAAAAAAATTGAGAATGAAGTAAGTACAGAGCAGAGGACAGAGGCTGTGTACTGGTGGCAGGAGATGAACGGCAATATATGTATGGCATGTAGAAAATAAGTGATTTAAGTTTGCTCAAAAATGCACAAATCACTCCAACTCCACTTCAGGAGAGGGGAAATAACTATAACATTGCTAAATGCTCTGAAAAGTTACTTTTACATAAAAGATCTGCTTTACAACATTCAGTGCCTGCTACTAATAAGCAAACATTTTTGGATCACTGGTTCAGAATATTTCTAGCTCTCTCTTTTTTTTTTTTTTTTTTTTTTTTATTAATGGGCACTATATCACACATTTTAAAAGGAGCTGGATAAGATTTTTAAAATAAATTTCCTAAACATTATGTCCCCAGAAATGAGAAACAATGTTCAAATCAAATAGAGTTTTACTGACAGCAGTTATAATTATAATATAATGCACATTTTTTGGCCAAGTTGTAATATACTGTATGTTTGGTTCTCAAGATGATTATTCAATCAGAAAGCTGAATGAGCCTCACATGGGTCTCTAGTTTAAACCTAAAAGGACTTTCTCTCTGATCTGAATCCTACCTAAACCCAGGACCTACAGTCAGTCATGAATCAGTGCTAGTGCAGCCTCTGCTGCTACACTAGATTCTGTCCATGCACTGAGAACGAAGGAAATTTGTACTGTACATGCTCTTTGGTAAAAGTTCACTCTGTCATCAGTTTTAAACGGGTTTTAAACATGTACTGTTGTAGTGATGAGTCTTGTAAGCTGCTTCAGTGTATAGGACATGTCACTGCACTGACGCATGACACTTCTGAGAAAGACTACAGGAAGTAACTGAAACATGTAAAGACAGTAAACAAACTCCTGTCTGACTAAAAGAATCACAAATTCTTGTATGTGTCCTGTCTGCAGGTTAAGACAACAGCACCAGGTTCAAATGGGATTGTTAGACCCTTTTTAAAAACTGTAATTGCGCAGGCTACATAGAGTTCTTTTAAAGACTATTTCATTTTTATTACAAATAAATAAATAAATAAACTACTGCACATGGTTGGGGGTCAGTGTATTGGCTCACCTCTGGAATTTCACAGTCATCAGCAGCAGTTGGATCTTCTGTAAAAAAGTATTAAATGAAGAAGAAGACAAAAAAGTGCATTGTTTCCATTGGAGTGTGGCTCACCTGTTGGTCTATTGGTTTTCTTTTTCCAGCACCAAATCAAAATACTCCCTGATACAATAATCAGAATGGTGGTTACACTCACAGCAACATACTGCAGCACAACTGAAAGAGACGTGTTCAGAAGTGTCAGTGAAACTCAAATCATGCAGATGTAATTCTGAACATCATTTTTCAGAAGCTACCAGACAGTGTGGATGAGTTGTGCTCCTCCTGAGGTTGCTGTGAGCTCGTCACTTCAGATGCTTCTTGTGTCCTTTGTGTCGTCTGTGCTGGTGTCACATTATGGAGGGATGTGGTGGGAGCAGCTCCGAGGGTCAAACCTGGTGTTGGGGTTTCCACTGCAAAGAAAGATTAAAGGAGACATGTTAAGCATAATCAACTTTTAAAGCAGAAGTAACTTTTCAGTGATAGAGCTCCCCCTGCAGCTTCCCTATGAAAATACATGGTCAGGTGAAATCAATGTAGTCAACTTTATATTTAACAATTATTATATCTGTTTTAAGGCTGTAAAATCCCTCACCACACACTTAAAACACTTTCTCACATAGGACCTTTTTTGCAGCCTTTTTAAAACTTATTGCTGCTGTCGTCCTTTTGTTATTTTTGTCCTTTATGAAATGAATGAACAAAGATTAATTTATTCCGTAATGGAGTTTACAGCACCGAGTCCTGCACGGGTCCATTTTTGGAGACCCGCACCCGAGCAGTATAACACCACACCCACCCGTCAGCCCGAGATTATATCAAACTTTTGTGCTGCCTACACCATGGACTGAACCAAGACTAAACCAGGACTAACCCAAGACTAAACGTAGGACTGATTCCAGGACTGAAACAGGAGGACTAAAGCAGAACTGAACTAGGACTAAAACAGAACTTAACCAGGACTGAAACAGGACTCACTGTCGGAGCAGGCTTGGAGGTGACTGCAGGAGAAAGGACCGGCTCAGCTCTGCACCTCACGGAAGTAAATGTGGCCGTCGCCTGATCGTGCTTTGTGGACAACCTGCTCCGGGGGCTCTCTTAAGTCCAACATTAGTCCTGGTTTAGACCTGGTTTAATTCTGGTGTATTCCTGGTTTAGTCCTGACCCGCTCGCATACCTGCCCGTAAAATTCCAGAACATTAAAACCCGCCCATTTCAGCAACTCTTTCCTGCACCCAACCCGGTGCAGGACTCTGCCACAGCCGCGTAACTTCTACCTTCCTTCAGTGTGTCCAGAAGTTTTTTGTGCGATGGTTAGCACCTTCCTCTGCCTTTTGGGTGTGACCGCAGGAGCCTTTGTCAGTGCAGAACGTTTTGTCGACATTGTGGGTTTTGTCAGGCAGAAAACTTGCAAACATTCAGCACTTCAGAATCACACTGATAGAGAGCGAACATTTATGTACATTTGGTAAGTGAACGCATTCTGTACTGTACAGGAGACACGGCACAGAGGAGATTGATTGACAATGGTCTACAGCCCCTTAGCCAATCAGGACGCAGGGGGAGGAACACAATGTGCCTTCATACACTGTAAAAAAAACAAAAAAACATGCAAAATTGTACCAAAAAAATCTGCAAAACAGCGAGACCATAAAAAGTGAACCGCAATATAGCGAGGGACAACCTGATAAAAAGATCAAAACATTTATCAATCCCCTCATCCCCTCTATAAATAACACTTTACAGTTCTTCTCACTTTGGATTTTGATGTCACCAAACTCATGTTTACTAAATCCATGAATAATTCATGACTCAAACAGAATAGGTGAATCTTTGGCTCTTTCACCTACTTGTCTCATGAAAATGTTATTGCTTTACTGGAATGTTCCACAGTATCACACTAAAATGAAACTACACTATGACATTTAACTCTCATTTATTTAATTACAGATATTTTTATTCCATCCATTCATTTTTGTCCGCTTATCCAGGGCTGGGCAGCAGCCTAAGCAGGAAATTCTGTCCATAAACACAATGAACAGAACCGGTGACAAAGGGCAGCCCTGGAGGAGTCCAACATGCACCGGGAACAGGTCTGACTTACTGCCGGCAATGTGAACACAGCTCCTGCTCCGGTCATACAGGGACCGGACAGCCCTTAGCAAAGGGCCCCGGACCCCATACTCCCAGAGCACCCCCCACAGGACACCACGAGGGACACGGTAGGTTGGGCAAACTCCCATGAACCCTCGAGCATGGAGAGTGTAGAGCTGGTCCAGTGTTCCATGGCCAGGACGAAAACCACACTGCTCTTCCTGGATCCGAGGTTCGACTATCGGCCGGATTCTCCTCTCCAGTACCCTGGCATAGACCTTACCGGGAAGGCTGAGGAGTGTGATCCCCCTATAGTTGGAACACACCCTCCGGTCCCCCTTCTTATACAGAGGGACCACCACCCCGGTTTGCCAGTCCAGAGGTACTGTCCCCGACCGCCACGCGATGTTGAAGAGGCGTGTCAGCCAAGACAGCCCCACAACATCCAGAGACTTAAGGTACTCAGGACGGATCTCATCCAACCCTGGAGCCTTGCCACCAAGGAGCTGTCCAACCACCTCAGTGACTTCAGCCAGGGTGATGGATGAGTCCACCTCCGAGTCCCCAGACTCGGCCTCCTCCTCAGAAGACGTGACGGTGGGATTGAGGAGATCCTGAAAGTATTCCTTCCACCACCGGACAACGTCCTCAGTCGAGGTCAGCAGCTCTCCCCCCGCACTGTAAACAGTGTTGGTGAAGAACTGCTTCCCCCTCCTGAGGCGCCGGACGGTTTGCCAGAATCTCTTTGAGGCCGTCCGATAGTCCTTCCTCTATGGCCTCCCCGAACTCCTCCCAGCTCCGAGTTTTTGCCTCCGCGACCACACGGGCTGCAGCACGCTTGGCCCGCCGGTACCCGTCAGCTGCTTCAGGAGTCCCCCGAGCCAGCAAGGCCCGATAGGACTCCTTCTTCAGCTTGACGGCATCCCTTACTTCCGGTGTCCACCACCGGGTTCGGGGATTGCCGCTGCGACAGGCACCACAGACCTTACGCCCACAGCTCCGAGCAGCTGCATTGACAATAGAGGCCGAGAATGAAGCCCACTCGGACTCCATGTCTCCAGCCTCCCCCGGAATCCGGGAGAAGTCCTCCCGGAGGTGTGAGTTGAAAGTCCCTCTGACAGAGGGCTCTGCCAGACGTTCCCAACAGACCCTCACTACACGCTTGGTCTGCCAGGTCTTTCCGGCTTCCTCCTCCGCCAGCGAACCCAACTCACAACCAGGTGGTGATCAGTTGACAGCTCAGCCCCTCTCTTCACCCGAGTGTCCAAGACACGCGGCCGGAGATCAGATGACACGACTACAAAGTCGATCATCGACCTCCGGCCTAGGGTGTCCTGGTGCCACGTGCACTTATGGACACCCTTGTGCTCGAACATGGTGTTCGTTATGGACAAACCGTGTCTAGCACAGAAGTCCAATAACAAAACACCGCTCGGGTTCAGATCGGGGAGGCCGTTCCTCCCAATCACCCCTCTCCAAGTGTCACTGTCGTTGCCCACGTGGGCGTTGAAGTCCCCCAGGAGAACAACGGAGTCCCCGGTCAGTGCACTGTCTAGTACCCCTCCCAAGGACTCCAAGAAGGCCGGGTACTCAGCACTGCTGTTCGGCCCGTAGGCCGACACCACAGTGAGAGACCTGTCCCCGACCCGAAGGCGCAGGGACGTGACCCTCTCGTTCACCGGGGTGAACTCCAACACACAGTGGCTGAGCTGTGGGGCAATGAGCAGGCCCACACCAGCCCGCCGCCGCTCCCCGCGGCCAACGCCAGAGAAATGGAGAGTCCAGCCCCTCTCAAGGAGTTGGGTTCCAGAGCCCAAACTGTGCGTGGAGGTGAGGCCGACTATATCTAGTCGGTAACGCTCAACCTCCCGCACAAGCTCAGGCTCCTTCCCCCCCAGCGAGGTGACATTCCATGTCCCCAGAGCTAGTCTCCATGCCCGGAGATCCGGTCGTTGAGGCCCCCGCCTTCGACTGCTGCCCAGATCTCTCTGCACCAGCCCCATATGGATCCTCCTGAGGACGGCCCCACGTCGCTCCTTCGGGCTGAGCCCGGCCGGGCCCCGTGGGGGAAGGCCCGGCCACCAGGCGCTCGCTGACGAGCACCCACCCCAGGCCTGGCTCCAGGGTGAGGCCCCGGTGACGCCAATCCGGGCAATGTAACTGGCCTCTGTGTGTTGCTCATCATGTGGGGCTTCTGAACCGTTCTTCGTCTGACCCGTCCCCCCGGACCTGTTTGCCTTGGGTGACCCTACCAGGGGCATGAAGCCCCCGACAACATAGCTCCCGGGATCATTTGGGCACTCAAACCCCTCCACCACGATAAGGTGACGGTTCAAGGAGGGGAGATAGATATAGATATTTTTATTGTTACTTCCAAATGTGGAGGGGTTGTTATGGAACTTACCACTGATGACTTTTAATATAAATTCTGCATTGATCTCATTTCTCTTTTCGTATTCCAGACTAAACTTGTTGCATCAGATCTTCTCACATTTGTTATGTGCACAAATAACAATTGTGCACTTGAAGACAATGGAGATTCTTTGATAACTTCAATGCCGTATCTTCCATTCTGCAGTTGGTTGTTTGCAGTCTCAACCAAAATGTCTTCTTTCTCTTTACAATCATTTTGACAGAAGATTTTTTTTGTTTCCATAAAAATACTTAAAACATTGGGCTGTAAAATTTCCCCCTTCTGTTGCTTCAATCACTTTAGTCTCTGCTTTGCTGAACAGTAGTCTTCCATGGCACAACACTGTTGAACACAAGAATGAAAAGTAAAATAGAATGACATAAAAAATGTAGAATCAGTTATAGAGATTGGGATTGTGTCAGTACATCTCAAAGAATTTTCAGTACAATGGTAAACCAATGAAGATTTTACAATATTATACTAAACTTAGCGTTCATTCAAAAGGATTCTGACACTAAGTATGATAAATGTATAAATCGGTAGTGTACAGAAGCTGAGAGGGGTCACAACAAACGCAAACGCTGCAACAAATACAAATGTGACAACACAACAAAAAGCCACAACAAACCAAAAAAAGCCACAAGGGAAATTCACATTCCTTTACTTTTCACGTTGTAGTTCTTCTTCTTCACTTGCCGCTTGATCGGTCCGTCGAAAAATAGAGTCCCGCGGTCATTTCCATTGTGGCTTTTTAATGTGTTGTGGCTTTTTAGTGTGTTGTGGCTTTTTAATGTGTTGTGGCATTTGCGTTTGTGTTGTGGCGTTTGTATTTGTTGCGGCGTTTGCTTTAAAATAGAGTCCCGTGGTCATTTCCGTTGTGTTTTTTTTTTGTTGTGTTGTATCTTTTTTTTTGGTTTGTTGTGGCTTTTTGTTGTGTTGTCGCATTTGTATTTGTTGTGGCATTTGTGTTTGTTGTGACTCCTCTCGGCTTCCGTAGTAGTGGCCCTGCAATTCGAGTTATATAGGCCAAGTGTTTTGGCTAAGTAATGCACCTCTATGGTAACCTGGTTTACTCTAGATGGATGTGTGTGTCACTTTGAACTGTTCTACACATTATCAACCTGGGCTCTCACTGAAAGAGATCGGAAAATGCACATCATGATTATCTGAATCTGACTGGTCAAAATCTCACAACGGCAAAACAAGGCAAAGATTCAAACTTTAGAACCATCCAGTTGAGAGAAAAGCACAGATCATCCCTGTCCACAAATGCACAACGCCCTTAAACTTTGTGTATGTTTTCCACAAACTAAATAGTCTGCATTGACACTAAACAAGGTTGAAGTACGTCTGTCTGCATCGCCATGTTTGTTTTTGTTAGTTTGAACGTTTCACCTTTAGCTTCTGCACAAACCTCTGTGTTGCAACCACCTGTATCAGAAAATCACAAGAATCCATTTTGCTGTGCAAGGTTATCTCTATGGTGGACTTTGCCAATAACCAGTGTTGGGAAGGTTACTTTTAAAATGTAATCCCTTACAGATTACAGATTACACACCCCAAAATGTAGTTTGTAACGTAATCCATTAAATTACTTAAAGTGAGTAACGTAATCTGAATACTTTGGATTACTTGATTTGTTGTAGAGAAGCAAAGACCAGGAAATCTTCACATAAGATGTTTTATCTGCTAAAAGAAAATAAAAAGTCCAGACTTTACTTAACCAAATAAAAAATATTATTGATAGAAGAGGAGGAGACACGTCCATGCAGCATGGTTTAGTCCTGTTCAATCCTGTTTTAGACCTGGTTTTAGACCTGATTTAGATCTAGTTTAGACCAGGTTTTAGTCCTAGTTTAGCCCTGGTTTAGGCCTGGTTTAGTCCTGGTTTAGTCCTCGTTTAGACCTGGTTTTAGACCTGGTTTAGATCTAGTTTAGACCTAGTTTTAGATCTAGTTTAGACCTGGTTTTAGACCTGGTTTAGTCCTGGTTTAGACTTGGTTTTAGTCCTGGTTGAGACCTGGTTTTAGACCTGATTTAGTGTCCGGCAATGAGTGGAATTACTGAGAAGAAAAAAAAAAAAAGGGATATAGCCCAAAATGTGAAAACAGGAACATACCGCTGTGTAATCCATTTATTTCAACAAAGTAACTGTAATCCAATTACCACTCACTGAAACAGTAACTGTAACTGAATTCAGTTACTCATAATTTGTACTCTGATTACGTAATGCCGGTACATGTAATCTGTTACTCCCCAACACTGCCAATAACATAAAAAAAGTTTATGTTCAATTCTGACCTCTATAAATAAATACATTCAAATACTGTAACAGAGGCAACTGGAAACAACAGGGAATTTCATTGGACAAGTTCAATGATTTTTCATTCATTTGTTCTTTTTTTGAAAATGATGTGAGTGATATATATATATATATATTTTTTTTTTTACATTGATATGAAGAATGATGATGGGAAAGGAGCAGATAAGAAATGTAAATTCTTGTTTTTTGTCAACTCCTTTTTAACATTTAACAGCAATACTGCCACTTTAGCTCACAATACCATAAAAAGTGAAAAGTCACAATGGTTTGGACAAATGATAACTACTCAAGTACATGTAAGTAACACTATAGTCAGGTTAGAAAATATAACAAATGTATTTTAGTTGATGTGTCTATCTAACAGGAGAATATGACACACTTACACTGAAGACAAAATGAGGATTTCTTTTAGGTTCATATCTAGATTGTCTTCCAGTTGCCGCTATTCAAGAATGTGGAACTTTCTCATGACATTGTGTTTTCAAAGGTCTGCAAATGTAAAAACAAGTAGTACACAAGATGCAACTTCCAAATACTCACCGACAAATATAATCAAAGAGGAACAGACTTTCATGCTGATGTGATGTTCTTGACACAGGAACTACTGTTGCTGATAGTGATAGTCTCTGCAAAGACTCTTGAGCAGGAAATTGTGACTTCGATGTCATCTCCTTCCTTTCTGTAGGTGCTATATTACTCTTCTGTGCACCTCAAGAGCTTCTGGTTTTCAGTAGAGGGAGAAGGAAGGGTGCAGTTTTGAAATGTATTTGTAGGGCCTTTTGCAGGGATGTACGGTCAAATAAGAGGCGATGGTAAAGACTAAGGTTTGCGACAGAGGTGCTGAAAAAGAAAGCTGAACTGATGTAGAGTTTCAGTCTTCTGCTGCTGGGTCGAGAAGGAAGGGAGGGAAAATCATGTAATAAGACTATTTCCTGGTCATAGTTGCCCACAAAGTTTCATAGTACATAATACTTACCGTATTTTTTTGGACTGTAACGCACACTTAAAATCCTTAATTTTTTTCAAAAAACCACAGTGCGCCTTTTGTATTAATTCTGGTTGTGCTGACTGACCTTGAACCGATTTTATGTGGTACACAGCTCTTAAAAATCGGTCAAAATGTTTTAGTACAACTTTGGTAAGCTAAGAAGCTGCACCACTTGATGTATTGTTGGAGCCTTATAGTAGTCAGGAGCCTCCTGGTGTAATGGCAAAATACCGTATTTTTCGAACTATAAGTCGTACTTTTTTCATGGTTTGGGTGGTCCTGCGACTTATACTCCGGTGCGACTTATGTATTAAATTTTTTTCCTGTACCACTGCGACTTTGCACTCTACTGTGCATGCCTCCTGTAGAAAAAGCCGCTGTCTCGCTGCAAATAGTGAAATATTCAGCCGAAAACGGTAATCGAGCAGCAGAAAGAAAGTTTGGAGTGAGCGAGAAACTTGTGATTGACTGACAGAAAGCGAAGATGGAAACACAGTTTCACGGCAACCGGGCGGGTGGAATAATTCTAACTGGAACTGATGCTGAATCTGACAACAGCTACACAGAAGAGGAAGTGGCTCTGTGTTTACATTATGGATCTATGGTTTATCTCCAGAGTTCACGCAGAAGTGACACCGAGGATGAAGAATTCAATGGATTTAGTGATTTGGAGTGAGATCATGAGTTTTGGTAAACTTATGTTATGATGTTTATGCTTTAATCATCTGAATAAACTGTTAATATTATACGTTAACATATTAACGCCTGTTCAGCCTGTTGTTCTCTATTCTGTTATTATTACTATAAGTTATAGTATAACTTGCCTTTCAAGATGAAATGTTGGTTCCTCGTCTCTGATTTTACAAAATACATTTTCTTAAAAAGTGCCACTTATTGTCCGGTGTGACTTATATGTTTTTTTCTTCTTCATTGCACATTTTTGGACTGGTGCGACTTATACTCCGGAGCGATTTATAGTCTGGAAAATACGGTATATGTCTGCATTGGCATTTATGACATCAATGAAGTGCTACTGAGAATATATGTCCATTCATATATACGGCCTATGTGTATGACCTGGACATAATAATAATTCTAATCTCTGAAAAGTTTCACATGAACCATCTCCAATGTGATAGAAGCACAGAACAGACTCACCATCAGCAGAACATCCTCTGTCACAGAAAGAACAATCATATTCTACTGACAGAAGCTGAACCACATCAGTGCAAGAAGAGAGCTGTTTTTTCAAAGTTTATAGTTTATGCAAATGAGCCATGTGGTTTTAAGTTTCTGTAAATCGTAAAACAAATGTGCCAAAAGCTGCATTAAATTAAACACATTATTACTCAATGTATGATTGACTCCTCCTCGTGGTAAATAAAAAAAACAACCTTAAATAAACAACCCACATTCATATTCATAATACACAATGGATCGTGGATGCCTGGGCTAAAGGATCAGTCTCAAGTGTCATCCGTTGTGCCTTAAACACCAATCAGGAAAATGTATAAACAATCATAACTGGGTTCCCCCACCTCTTCCTCTTCTCACTTGTACTGTTATTATTTCCACAGTTGTCGTTATTCTCAACATTGAGCTTATCCCTCCAATACACCATTAAGAATCTCTACTTAAATACACACATTTAGTCATAGTTTACTGATGCTGAAACCTCACACTCTTACTCATACATACACAATCTTCCACACACATGCACACACATACTTTACACCTTGTCTGCTGTGGCGGTGTATGCACTGTACTGTATTTGTCCTGTCTAATGTCTGTGTGCATGTTGTATGTTGCAAATGAAATGAAATAACGTAAACGTAAACATATGCGCAAAGCTGCATTAAACACATTATCTCAATGTATATTGAAAGAAAGTGGAGTACAGGAAATGTATGTAGTGTGGGAGCAGCGACGACCAATCAAAGCCTTTATTGTCTGTGTCGCTTCACCTGCTGTCTGTGTCGTTTCGACTCGTAGTTAGAAAATTTCGGAGGTGCACGTCAGTCAACGCAGAGGCTCTAGTGCTAGGGGGTACGCATCGACACAGACTCTCTGCAGACAATTTGACGCTGGACCGTAAATTGGCCTTTATGTGTTGGACCCGGAATCGGACGAGGACTTTGAGGTGCATGAAGCACAAGCACCGCGTCAGCATCAGCTGAACATTACTGATTGGTAAAGTACTAATAAATGTTAGTAGATAAACTTGATTGAATGACTGAGGTGTGAGGTGTAATCTCCATTTTGCTATGATGCAGAAGCATTGAAGACAACTCACTAGAATAAAATGATGCCCTAAGTCTGTTGTTAGTATCAATATAATATCGTAGGACTACGTAATGTTTGTCAAACTAAAACAGGTAGAACAAGGGAGATGACATGCAGGTTGAAATTATATGTCAGATAATCTTAAAAAATAAACGCTGCATTTTGCTTGTAGTTATCTTCAGCGGTTTACTAGCGGTAAACTTACACATCTATGTGAAGTGCTTTCTGCTATGTCAAATGCATCATAGGTGTAGCTGCTGCGTCATTGTTGTAGCAGCTTTACTTCGTTGTCACATGGGAGGGTGACAGAAATACACTGCAATTTGTTAAAAAAAAAAAAGACACCGAATCAATCTAAAAAACACTTCGGCGACATATACAAGGCCCACACATCACTCTTAGAAGGTAGAAAGCTGTGAGTATCTGCTGGTCCTGTTCCTCCTGTACTACTGTCACTTCACTCTACTGCACATGTCTCCTGCAGAAAGAGCCTCTGTTCTGTCTGTATCATATCAGTCAATCGCACTATTACTTCTGCACCACTGAACAATTTAACATTTAAACAAACTTATAAAGACGACTGAGAAGACTGAACACAAATGCCCCCAAAAAGAAAAATCATATTTTGCAGATTACAAGCTGCAAGTAGCAAAATCTGCAGCCGAAAACGGCAATGGAGCAGCAGAAAGAAGGTTTGGAGTCAGTAAGAAACTTGTGACACCGGGAGGATGTAACATGAAACTTTCCTGAAGTCACTGGATGGATGGACAAAGTCTGGACTTCAGTGACACTGAAACCATCCTGTCGGGATTCAGAAAGACCCGAATAATTCTAACTGGAACTGATGCTGAGTCTGACGACAGCGACACAGAAGAGGAAGCGGTGCTCTGTTTACCTCCAGAGGTCACAGAGTTGTTCAGAAGTGACACCGAGGATGAAGAATTGAATGGATTTAGTGATTTGGAGTGAGATGGAGAGTTTGGTATATGGACAGAAAGTGAGAGAGACAGACAGACAGACAGACAGAGAGGAGAGAGACAGACAGAGAGTGAGACAGAGACAGACAGACAGAGTGAGAGAGACAGACAGAGACAGTGAGAGAGACAGACAGAGTGAGAGAGACAGACAGACAGTGAGACAGACAGACAGACAGACAGTGAGACAGACAGAGAGACAGAGAGTGAGAGAGACAGACAGACAGAGAGTGAGAGAGACAGGCAGTGAGACAGACAGAGAGTGAGACTGTTTACATTCAGCTGATTATTTTCATATCTGTCCATTTTTAGAAAATAACACCTTGGTGTCCTTGGAGGAGCTCTTCATGTTTGCCACAGGGGTGCCACGCGTGCCTCCAGCTGGAATGGATCCAAAGCCACGCCTTGAGTTTCTCGCAAGTTCAACATTCCCAATGGCAAACACACATGTGCCAATACTTTAAAGCTTCCTCTACTGGACTGCTACAGTACCTTTAAAACAAACATGGATTTTGGGATAAAGAATTCCCCTGGATTTGGATGTCATTAATTCAATGTTAATGAGCTGTTCTATGGGTGTTAATGAGTTAATGTTGTATCTTAATAGGATGTGTTGTGTTCAACAGTCAGTAAAACAAATGTGAAAAGACAGACAAGTTAACTGAGTGATTGCAGTGGCCACATGTTCAGGCTAGTGTTTAAATATTGTCACAGGAAATTCTACATTTTATCCAGCAAATAGCACTGTTTATTGTTACAGTCATCAGCGCTTCAGAAGCTGAATGTGCTAATTTTACTCAATTTTTTTATGAATATAAAAAAACAACAACAAAAAAAACAGGCCAAAATAATTTGTGTGTTTGTTTATTGTATGGACTTGAACATTTGCACAAAACATACAGCTGTAACATGTAATTTTATTGAAATGTACAACTTGTTACAACTTCAGGGTTGGGGGTAGGGTTTGGGTTAGAGTTGGGGGTAGAGTTGGGGTTGGGGTTGGGGGTTATTAGGGATGTCATAAAGCAAAGCGCTGCTTTGAAGTACCAGTAGTAAAAGTGTTCTGTCACTTTAGTGTTTATTTCACTGTGTCACTCAAAGTTTACTTTAAAGCAGCGTCGTGCTTCTCTGATAATGTCATAAAGCAGAGTTCTATCACCATGGAGATCCAGGGCGGCATTAGAACATCACGTTGCTACGGCGACAGCGCACTTCGGCGACATATACAAGGCCCACACATCACTCTTAGAAGGTAGAAAGCTCTGAAAAGTTGATTTTGCATAACATGGGCCCTTTAAAGAGTACACAAGAAAGAAGAGAGATTCAACCCACGGTGCCCAAAAAGTACCTCTCTGGTGGTTCGGTTGGTGATGAAATTCCACATAGAGCTGAATATCATTGGAATGTTCAGTGGGTACATTCACAGGAAGGTAAAATGTACCAAGTGTAAAGTAAAATGAATCGCTACTGACAAACACTAGTA